>NC_133620.1:443031689-443324092 GCF_048593235.1 Sminthopsis crassicaudata
ATTTTCAAAGGAATTGGATTTAAATAGTCAAGGATTAAAATTGTTCTGGATTAGGGCTCATGCTATGGAAACAAAGAACTGCTACTCTTTTGAGCTGCTCTGTAGCTCTTAGGCTCAGGAGAATTTCTAAGAGGCTGGATTGTTAAAGGTTATAGACTGTGAGGGCCTTGTCTTGACGAGTGACCTTGAACCTGAACTCTAGTTTGCCATAGAATATGCCCTTCCCCACCCCATTTAAGGGTTCTTTATTCTCAGCTACTTTACTTCTACTTTCGCAATGATCTACAACAGATCTAGGCATCCTTTCCACCCTTCCCTCTCTCTGGAACTCCACTCTATAGTTAACAAACTTCCTTTTATTTAAACCTTTTCTTATTCCTGCTATCTTCTGGAATTCATTGAAATCTGGGTCCTCCAAGACGGCACTTAATCCCTTGCTATTCTTTCCATATTCCCCAAATCACTGGAGTGGTGGTAAGTACATGGGAATACTTCTTGCCCCCAATTGTTACTTCTAGTCTTTCCCGCTACCCATCACTCAGGCAGTTGACAACTTGACAATATTTTTAAAGGTTTACTATGTGCAGGCACTGTGCTTAATGCTGCAAGATACAGAGAAAGACAAAAATGCTTCTTTATCTCAAGGAGTTCCCAATCTCATGGGGAGGCAACATGCAAATAACTACATATAAACAAGAATACATACAGTTATTTCTTCCACATTGCAATTTTCTCTGCTGTGGTTTTGATACATTGCAAGTTAGCATAAGAAATTAAACAGGAATTTTTGGGGGGAATTATGCAGAAGCCACAGACAGCATACAAAGACCAGCAGACAACACAGAAAAAGTTTAGAAACTCAGAAATGTATAAAATATATGTATAGTATTGTGTAACTTCAGTATATTTTATCTTTTAATATCATAAATATGCATAATTTTTTAAAAGTTAAAATAAGTAAAAAGTTAAAATTTGTGAAAAGAACATGAAAGCCAGCAGACAACACAATTTTATGTGGCTTTTCCAGTTGAAGGCTACACCACACCAATACCGCCCACAATGTGGAAGGAATAACTGTACAGAAATACATACAGACATTAACTATATATATAATTTTATATATATATATATATATATATGAATGATTAATTGGAGGCAATCTCAAAGGCAAGGCACTAATATTAAGATAAAATGGCTTCTTGTAGAAAGTAGGATTTTAGATTTTAGCTAAGATCTCAAAGAAGCCAGGAAAAAGAGAAGAGGAAAAAAAGAAGTCCAGATATCAGAGACAATTAGTGAAAAGGCGCAGAATTGGGAAATTGAATATGATGTGAGGCAAGGAAGCCATAGAGAATGTGGTAAGAAGTAAATTATAAGAAGCCTAGAAAGGTAGGAAGGAGCCAGTTATGAAGAATTTGTTTTTTCAGTGCTTGCCAATTCCTGGGATATAAATGCTAGAATTAAAATGGGCTTTTGAAAAGAAGTTTGAACTATTCCATAATATTCTTACAGATAAGTCATTCCTGTTAAATACAGTCAAGTCAAATCAGTAAGCATTTATTAAACACCAACCATGTGTCAGACATTATTGTATAGACCACAGGGAGAGAGTTCATGTATCCTATTAGGACTCATATAATGTCAAGATATGTAGAAGATGAATGGATGGCCATTAAAGAATTTATATAAGAGGAAGAAAGGATGACACAGAATAGAGAAAGATGGACAGAATGTGATCTGCTCCATGAAAGGAAGTGTCCACATTGAGATCACAGCGTGGTCAAAGTTATAGGGCTTCAAAAGCCAATACAAGATTTTATATTTGATCCCAGAGATCCCAGAAGCCAATGAAGTTTGTTGAATGGAGGGCTGAGATGTTCGGAGCTATGCTCTAGGAAGATCACTTTGGCAGCTAAGTAAAGTGAAGAACAGAGAGACTAAGAAAAGGAAAGAAGACTACTATAATAGTTTAAGCCTGAAGTGATGAGGGTCTGTACCAAGGTGACGTGTCAGAGGACAGAAATAGAGGCATCTACAAACAAATGTTACAAAGGTAAAACCAACAGGTCTTGGCAACAGATTGATTATAGGGTTAGGATGAGGGGGCAGTTAAGCTGAAGGTGAA
The DNA here is from genome assembly GCF_048593235.1 of Sminthopsis crassicaudata. NCBI lineage: Eukaryota > Metazoa > Chordata > Mammalia > Dasyuromorphia > Dasyuridae > Sminthopsis > Sminthopsis crassicaudata. The sequence continues at coordinate 443,033,815 of NC_133620.1, forward strand.
AGGTAATAAGACTGGATGATTGGGTACCTTTGACAGTAATAAGGTTAAGAAGGGAGGTTTTGAGAGGAAAAATAATAAGTTCAGTTTGGGACATGTTGAATTTAAGGTGATCATGGCATATCCAGTTAGAGACATTCACAAAGATTACACTTCCACGTGCAAGAATGCCCCAATTCTTTTATCTAAACAAAATCTTTTCTTATTCTATGTCTCTGTCTCATACCACTTCTGAATATAGTGGTGGTTTTTTTTTTTTTTTAATTCTTACCATGTCCTTCCATCTCTCCACTGATCAGTAATATTCTAGGACTTTCTGTTCTAGCCACATGCTCTTCCTTTCTTATTTACTATCTAGTGGTAAGTCCGTTCAATATTGCTATCTTCTATTCTGGTTTTTTAAAGCCTATCATGACCTTATAAATTTTAACCTTAAATTACACCTACAGTCTGTTTCCTTCACTCATATTAACATTTGTAGTGATAAGTTCACTACAAATTTATGTCGTTTAAGTCCAACTGAACCCTGGCTGGAACAAGGCAATCCTTCTCCCTTCCAATTAACTTTCTATTTCATCACAGTAGCTGTTCCAAACTTTCCCTTATGTCCCTAAGACACCCACAGAACTCCACACCCCTTCCCTCTCAGCTAAAGCTTTGTCCTCATGTTTCATTTGTTCGGATCTTCCTCCTCATTTCAAAACTCCCAGATGTTTTGACTCCTTGGTTGCAATTTCTGAAGTGACACTTTTCCTTACAAGGCCAATTGTTCTGTTGTCATTGTCATTGCTGTCAATTATTTCAGTCATATCTGACTCTTCATGACCTCATGTGAGGTTTTCTTAGTAAAGACACAGAAGTGGGTTGCCATTTCCTTTTCCATTTGACAGATGAGGAAACTGAGGCAAAGTTAAATGACTTGTCCTTGGTCATGTAAGTGTCTGACACTAGATTTGAACTCAGGAAAATAAGTCTTTCTGACGCCAGGCCTGGAGACCTATTCACTATGCCATCTCTATAGGTGACCTTGATCTCATTCTCTCTTGTATTATTAAGTAGCTCTCTCCACCACCTCCACACTCACGATGTTTCTTATCTTCAGTCTCTTCCTGTATATTGATTCTTTCTTTGCTACCTACTGCTAATTCTAAGAAATCCTCACTAGATCCTACCATCCCTGCCAGCCATCATCCTCCCCTTCTCAGCTAACCTCCTTGAAAAGACTGTCTGCAGTGCCTCTAATTCTTCTCTTCTATTAAACCCTCTCAATCTGGCTTCTGACTGAAAAAGTGATTGTTTCCAAATTTTGTTTCTGCTTCCACATCTCTCCTCTGTTTCCCCTCCACTTACAGTGCTACCACCTTGTCACCTCTCACTATTGCAATACCTTCATAATTATTCTCCTTGCCTCAATTTTCTCCTCCTCCAGCCTCCACACAGCAGCCAAAATGATCCTCCCAGATCTTAGGTCTGACCATGTCAAGTCTCCATTTCATTCAATTTTGTTTTGAGGATTGTTTTTAGGATCGTCTGTTTGACATTCAAAGTTCTTATATTTCAAGTTTTCTTAGACACTATTTCCCTTTGTGAGGAATACACTTTATATTCTTGCCACACTGAGTTATTTGCTCTTTCTCATACACAATATTTATTTCATGCCCATTTTTTTTTTAAATTTTTTTTTGGTTTTGTACTACTTAATGCCTGGAATGTTCTCCTTCTTCACTTCTTAGAATCCCTGGTCTTCAAAGCAATTCAATGACAAAAGATGAGAACAGTCAATGTTGGAAAGGAATATAGGTACATGAATTTAATGGGATATAACTATGCCATAAGAAATGACTATTATTGAACGTAGAGAAGCTTCCATCGTGTCCTAGGCAGTCATCTTGATTTTTGCCTTGCTACTGGACTTTGCTAACTCTGGAGAGTGAGGCTGACAATTTTATACAACTCTGCCTTACTTAAATCAAATTCATGTACAAGTCATAACCCATAATGTCATTGGTTCTCTTCAGAAATGAACAAAGGGTGGAAGGTACATTGTTATATTCCTTGTGTAGGTTTTCACTTTTTTTTAGCATATTAATCATTTTGCTTCTTTTTTTCAATTTAAACATAACCATGTACCTGGTGAAGCAGCAGAAAGAACTACAACTGTAGTGTAAAGTCTCTGATGACCACTTCACAAAGATCTAAAAAACAAACCAGCTTAAATCCTGGTTGAAAAATTCAATCAGAAAATCACAATGAGTCATCTTTCCCAGATAAGCACAAGGAAATATAGAGAAATCCACAAACCAGGATGGGATCTGGTTAGGAACAGTTGTGCTGAGCATTTCAGTGCAAGAAAATGAATGAGGGCAGCTATAGATTTAAGAAGAGGTCCCAAATTTGGGACCCAGTGCCAGTCACAGATCCAGAAAAGACTGATTCAAGCTGCTGGATCTATGGGGGTAATATAGGGCAAGAAATAATTATGGACCCTAGGCTGTATAATGGGACAAGTACAAAGTTGATGGCCTCCATTTCCTTTCCACACTCTCTTCCTCTTTCTACAGCTTGGCTTCCAACCTCATTGTTCAACTGAAAGTAAACTCTTAATTCCTATTCTACTGGGCTTTTCTCAATCCTCAATCCTATCTTTTGATATTACTGGTCACTATCTTCCCCTTGATATTTCTCTCTAGTTTCTATGTTATTGTTTTGTCAGTTCAGTCAGGTCTGACTCTTTGTGACCTTCTTTGGGTTTTCTTGGCCATTGCCTTATCCAGGAGGCAAACAAGATTGAGTGACTTGTTACCAGGTTACACAGTGTCTGAGGCCAGATTTGAACTCAGGAATATGAACCTTTCTGACTCCCTGGCTGCCCTATTCACTATGTAACTTAGCTGCTAAGGCTATTATGACACAATTCCATCCTGGTTTTCCTTCTGCTTGCCTGATCTCCTTTGTTGGAATTTAGACCAGATTAGGTCACACCTACTAAAAGTGGTTTTTGTCTAAGGTCTTCTCTTCTATAACATTTTACTTGGTGATATTAGTTCCTGTGGATTCAATTTTCTCCTTGTAGATGATTTTCAAATCAATTTTGCTTCAAAATCAATAAGACCCACAAATAACTCACTGTTTGGTACAGTATAACTTACTCAGAGTGACCTCTGTTAAAGCATTTTTTTGTTAGTGTCTCTTAGAGTCAGAAGACAAAGTGAAAATAGAAACATAAGTTCAATTAGGGTTTTTGGAAGAAATGGACAAATAGTTTTTAAAAGAGCCAAAAAATTGTTTTATAAATAAAATGAGAATGCTAGAGGAAACAAATGGAAAAGAAACAATACTACTAGAGGAAAGAATTGGAAAACAAGTGAGAGTTTTGGAAGAAAGAATTGGAAAGAGAATTAATTAACAGTCTGGAAAAAGAAGATAAAAAACATACAAACAGAATCCTTGCAAATTTATTTGGTTAATTAGTCATTAGCCAAAGAAGTTAATGACTGCCTGAGACAAGAAATATTAAAAAGAAAGTTAAAAGATTAAAAAAAGAAGAAAAATATAAGAGATTTTCTTGTAAAACTAACTCTCCTAGAAAGAAGATTGAGGAGAAATAATTTAAGAATCACTGGACTACCTGAAAGTCATGACCAAAAAAATAAAATAACTTTCAGATGGTCTAATTACATTTCAAGAAATCATAAAAGAAAGTGTGTAGATCTCTTGGAGTCAGAAGACAAAGGATAAAATAGAAAGGATCTACCTCGTTTAGTCTTTCTCCTTAAACACCAATATGAAATATCCTAGAATATTTCTAGGATATTCTAATCAAAATCCAGAGCTCTCAGGTAAAAGGAAAAATACTGCAAGCAAGAAGAAAGAAATATCAAGGAGACATAGGAGGAATCATGTAAGACTTTGTAGCCATTATTATAAAAGAATGGGGATCTTTAATTAGAATATTCTATAAGGCAAAGGATATATAGACTAAGGAGACAATCAAGAATAGCTTATCTATCAAAACACTTGTTTGTCCCTTGTTTTCAAAGAGGAACAATACATCATAGATGATGCTTTGAGTTGCTTGTGAATCGGATTTAAGTGAGACAGAATCATACAAAGTTGTCAGCCTCATGCTGTCTTCCAGAGATATCAAAATCTGAACACAAAACAAAGGTCAAGGACAGTGGCAATGGCCTGGGATGCAGTGGATGACCTTGGTGTCTTCCATGTCTGATCAAGCTGTAAGTGCTCCACTCTGCCTGCTTCAGCCACTTTCATGGCTATTGGAATACATTGTTCTCATCCATCCATTCCATCAGAGGAAGTCTTCACATGCTTGGGGTAGACACCTTTCTAAATCACCAATGAGTTTGAGGTCCGTCAGCCTGTCAGCTAAACAAGTTTAGCAAAGTGTAGCCCCTGTGCATGCCAGAACTTCTTGAAACCACTAGTAAGAGTTGGATAAATCTAGAGTTGCATCAGCAGCCCTGAAAAGGGCTTGCCAAGCCCTCACATCAGAGGTTGTAGTCCTTTTGAGCATTCTCCCAAACATCCCCAAATATCCAACAAAACACTATAATCCTACAGAAAGATTATGGATCTTTAATAAAATAGAGGACTTCCAAGAATTCTGATAAAACACAGCTTAGTACAAACTTTCTAATACAAATATAGGGCAAGAAAAAAGGTAAAAGATTTAAAAAGTAACTATAAACAATCATAATGGACTAAATAAAAATAAAGTGTTTATATCTGAATAGAGATAGATGGTATATGTATCTGCTCAAAAAATCTTATAATCAGTAGGGGTCATAAAGGGAATCTAGTAATAGAGAGGACTTGGGAGTAGTTTTCATATTTTTATGATCTTAACAGAAAAAAGGAAAGAGAAGGGGGAAAATACCTCAAAGATGAAAATGTAAAGGGAGAGTGGAGGAAATTAAGTTTTCATAATTTGATTGTACAGGTAGAAAACTATACAAAGGAGGAAGGGACGATGGGGGTGGGTGACATTCAAACTTCATTCTCATCTAAGTGAAGTTAGAATTTCACTGATCAAAATTCATCCACACAAAGTTGGGTACAGAAATACATTTCGCTCTATGTTTTGTATATAAAAAGCTATAATAAAAATGTAATATTAAACATTTTTTTAAAAAGAAATACATTTCACTCAATAGGGAAATATATGAGAGAAAGAGATAAGAAGAAGGTTAGATTTAGGGAGGCAGTAGTCCTAAGCAAAACAAACTCTAATGATAGTGAGCAAGTAGAATTCTAAGAGAGATTTAAAAGGAAACAAACCAACCAACAACAAGAAAGGAAAATTCTGGGAAAGCAAAATTAGAAGACAACAAACTTGATCAGTGATGTTGCGCCCATTCTATTCCTCCTCTTAGTACCTTTTTTATGAAGAGAGGGAAATTGATCAACACAATGACCAGTACAATTCCAGAAGATTCTTGGTAAAATCTACTATCTACCTCCTGACAAAAAGGTGATGGATTCAAGGTGCAGACAGATAACACTGTTTTGGACATGGCCACATGTTTTGCTTGACTATACATATTTGTGTGACAAAGTTCTTTTTTTCTCTTTTTTTCAATGAGGAGAGGGGCAAGAAGGAGAAAAAGTAGATTTTCATCACTTGAAAAAATTTAATTTAAAAAAATGGGGTGGTTTTCTTAAAGGAGGGGTAGAAAATTTTTGCGAGAGAAATTTTGGTGATTTAAGAAACAAAATATTTTAATAACAATTTATTTATTTTTTATTGTAGTAAGTTTATTTATTTTTAATATACATTACTTTATGAATCATGTTGGGAGAGAAAAATCAGAGCAAAAGGGAAAAACCATAGAAGAGACAAAAAAACAGAAAAAAGGAGTGACCCTAGCATGTGTTGATTTACATTCAGTCTCTTTAGATCTTTTTCTGGATGTAGATGGCATTTTCTGTCCAAAGTCTATTGGGATTGCTTTGGATCACTGAACTACTGAAAAGAGCCAAGCCTTTCATAGTTGATCATTGCATGTTCTTACTGTTATTGTGTACAGTGTATTCCTGGTTCTGCTTATTTTGCTCAGCATCAGTTCACGTAAATCTTTCCAGGTCTTTCTAAAAATCAGCTTGTTCATCATTTTTTATAGAACAATAATGTTCCACTACCTTCATGTACCACAGCTTGTTCAGCCATTCCCCAAATGATGGGCATCTTACTCCTTTTCCAATTCTTTGCCCCCACAAAAAGAGCTGCTACAAACATTTTTGCACAAATAGGTCCTTTTCCCTCTTTTACGATCTTTTTGGGATACAGACTCAGTAGAGACACTGCTGGGTCAAAGGGTACTCACAGTTTGATAGCCCTTTGGGCATAGCTCCAGATTGCTCTCCAGAATGGGTTGGATCATTTCACAACTCCACCAAAAATGTATTAGTGTCCCAGTTTTCCCAATAACAATTTATTTTAAAAAATATTTAACTCAAACATCTTTGTAGGAGGTCTTTTCCCATCTCCCCAGCTACTGGTTCCTTCCCTACTATCTTGAATATACCTATTTATATTTATATTGTCTCCCCCATTAAAATGTAATCTTTTTGAGGACAAAAACTGTTTAAGCTCTATTTTTTTTTCTTTCTTTTTTTTTTTTTTTTGTATCCCTAATGTTTAGCCCATTGTGTGGCACAGAATATTTGTTAACTATATACCAAGCACTCTGCTAAGCGGTGGACATACAACAGAAAAGTAATCAATGGTAGTTAACTGATTGATAAAAAAAACTGAGTAGTGCTGGAACTGTAGATAATAAAGGTTAAAAGATAGGGTGCTTTTCCTTTGACTTGAAATCCAGAAAGGTCAAAGAGCAATCCCTCTCACTCCCTGGATAAAGCCCATATTTACTTAGTGAGCTAGAAGAATCTGATCTCAAAAGCAAGAAAAGTTTGCTTCCCTCCTACTTCCATGAAGGGTCCTTGAAAGACTTAAGGAAAGATAGTAATGGCTTTTCCATATTTGAGACCTGAAGCCCCTAAGTTACAAGACATAACAAACACACACACACACACACACACACACACACACACACACACACACACACATACACACATACACACGTCTTTATTTAGTTCAAATCACTGAAGTCCCATCTCCTTTCTTCCTAGGAAGGGAGTGCAGTGACATCAGCTGTTTGGGTGTGTGAAAGAAATGTGTTCTCCAGAACTGTTCTGACGTCATTGACGTCATTGTGTAAAAAGAATCTGTTCTCCTGTAATTTTATAAATGGACGTTAACATTTCTTCTTTTTTTTTCCACAATATTATTTCCAATAGAGCCATCTCCTCTAAACTTGGAACTTGTAGGTTGGGCCTACAATCCAAGAAGTGAAGTTTTAGAGGTGGGGGAGGGAAATGCAGTGAGCTTTCAGATCAGGCTTTGTCCCTTTCCCAGGGAGTGACCCTGATTAATCTGGGAAAAACTGCTGAGAATTCTTTGTTCTAGACAGCTCCCATGGTTTGTTCCAGATATTGTTACAGTTGCTCATATTATCAGCTGATAATTGAAAAGGAGTAGAAACTTGGAGATAACATGACAGATTTCCCTTAAGAGGAAAACCAGACCAAAAAAAAGAAGAAAAAACACAAAAATGCCACATTGGCAATAAATAATAAAAGTTAGGCAAAAAGGATTGGAGATTATTTCCATTATTTCTCTTTTCAGTAGAAAACTGAGTCACAGAGCATTGGGGTGATTTACTCAGGATTAAACAATTTTGGTCAGCTAGATTAAACACCTGGATCTCTTAATAGTTACTTAAAAAAAAAAATCAAACTAAAGAAGAAATGGAGATAGAGGAATGGGTAGGTCAGGAAGACTAATTGACTTGAAAGCTTACTGAGATTGAAAGGCTAGAGAATGGAAGTCAAATTACCTTCCTGAAATCATTTCCCCAGGTTATGTCCAGGACAGAAAATTTTACTCTGGCAGACAAGCCCTAAGGCTTTTGTCTAATGATAGTCATTATTGTTATTAAAGAATAATGTATTTGTAAACAACAAATCAAAAGATAAATCATAAATTATATGTTAGGAAGAGGTCAGGGCAAATCGTTTCACTCCTCAGACTATATTTCTTTTTATCATCATCCTACTTTAAGGTTTTAACACAGCCCATGAGAATGAAAAAGATTCATAAGTGGTCTTCTTCTTCTCTCTCCATTCTTTCCTTTAATCTGATTGTACCAAGCCTCAGATTAATTTTCATAAAAGAGTTGTAATGAAATATTTCCCTACTCAACAGTATTCAATGCTTCCCTATTCCAAACTTCTGAACTTGGTATTTAGAGTCTGCTAGCATCTGGTCTCTTCTACCTTATCTCCCCCCTGAAGCTCCCCACCAGAAACTGGCAGCTAAGTGGTTTAATGGATAGAATGGCAGATGGGGAGTCAAGCAGATCTGAATTCAAATTTTACCTCAGATACCTATTAGCTGTGTGATCCTGGGCAAGCCACTTACTGTGTTTACCTGAATCCACTGGAAAAGGGAATGGGGAACTACTCTAGTATCTTGGTCAAGAAAAACCCCTCACACAGTATTAATGTGCTATGGTCCATGAAAAGTTGGGCATGACTAAACCACACAACAAAGCTGCTGTATTTACAATTCTACGGTACACACTGTATTTTCCTGCCTCTGCTTTACCACCCCTATCCCCAGCATCTTCACCTAGAATCTTTAGCAAATCATCATGAACTAATTTCAAATAGTTCTCTAAGTTGCCTTTCCTAGATAAAAAGATGCTTTCCTCTTCCTTTGATTTGAAATCCAGAAAGGATTTTTTTCTTTTTTTCTTAATGATAACTTTTGATTTTTAAAAATATATTCAAAGATAGTCTTCAACATTCACCAAATTTTTCTCCCTCACTCCCTAGATAGCACTCCTCCTCTAGATAGCAAGTAATCCAATATAGGTTAAACATGTACAATTTTTTTTAAAGCTATTTCCACATTTATCATGTTGCACCAGAAAAATCAGATAAAAAGGGGGGAAAATGAGAAAGAAAAAACAAACAAGCAAATGATGACAAGAACAAAACGTGAAAATACAATGTTGTGTTCCGTATTCAGTTCCCATAGTCCTCTCTCTGGATGCAGATGACTCTCTCCATTACAAGTTTATTTGAATCCACACTTAATTCCTGACAAATAAATTTGCCATTCTATCACCATCTTGGTGTCATCTCTCAAGTATTGTCTGGTCTCTGCTTCTTAAGTTCTTAAGGTTTTGTAAAAACTTGATTATTGCCCCCAACATTCCTTCTCCCCCAAGCTTTAGTGCTCTGGCTCCTCAAATTACCTGGCATTTACTTACAGGGCTTCTCTCCTCCCTTAGACTTCCCTTACATCCACCTCAGTAGAACGGAATTTCTTTAAAGGCGGAGGCTGCTGTGGTTTTTATCTTTACAGCCCCCTGCCACCACCCTAGAGCAGAGTTACACATTTCTAGGGTTCAAAGTATGGGGAGTTTCCCAAGGGGAAGTTTAGCTTTTGTTCTGCAATTTAGAATATTTGAATTAAGTGACTTGACTAAAGGTCCACAGCAGGAGTGTTAGAAGAACTAAAACTTGGTAGTCTTGCTTTCCCAGATCTGGCCCCAAATCTATAGCACCTTAAAATCTTGCACATAGTAAGTACTTAATTAATGTTTATTGGATTTGTTGAATCAGTTTGTCCTACATGGATGATCTTTAAAAAAAAAAAAAAAAAAAAAAAAAAAAAAAAATATATATATATATATATATATATATATATATATTTGCATTTGAATTTCATCTTGTCTCCTACATTTAAGAAACTTTCACACAACTTTATGCTCTGAATGATAACATGCAGAGATATGCTCAATAAATATATATTCTTAATAATATTTATATTTATATAATATTCTATTTATATTAAAAATAATTAAGCATTTGTTGAACGAGTAAATGAGGGTTGAGCTTTTAGTTACTTTGCAGAGGGCATTTTCTTTCAGAAGAAGGTTAAGGCATCACAATATAATAAATTTAGACCTCAAAGCCTAAGCCTAAGGAGATGAGGAAAAGACTGCTCAGGAACATTGTTACTTGCCAAAAACCACACAGGTAGTGCCAAAGGTGGGATTTGAACTGTGTTCTCTGATTGTAGAGCTGATTGTTATTTTCACTGTGCCATATTCAGAATTTTTGTTTTAATCAGTGTAGGAAGTCCCCCCCCCCTAATTCTTTACCTTTTTTTTCTTATTCTAGTTTCATTAATTTTATTTGTGCAAAAGCACTTCATTTTCCAGATCTGGCTTTCTCTCCTCTGTCTCTTCTGGCTTCTTTCAAGTTCCAATTAAAATCCCAACTAAAAGCCTTTCCCAACTCTTCCTAATTACATCATCTTCTTTAGGTTAAATACTTCCTATTTATGCTCTGTGTTTGTTTTGAATACATTTGTATACATTCCAGCTCTGGGAATTTTCTTTGATCACCCATAGAAAGCTTTCCTCTTTTGGCTCTTCTGGCTTCTTTCAAGCACCAATTAAAATCCCAACTAAAAGCCTTTCCCAACTCTTCCTAATCGCATCATTTTTTCTCGCTTAAATATTTTCTATTTATGCTTGATAATGTTTGCTTTGTAGACTTTTGTTTTTCTCTTAGATTGTAAGCTTCCAGAGGGCAGGGACTGTCTTTAGCCTCTTACTTCCTCAGGCTACTGCTGGGGATAGCCACCTAATAAGCGTATATAGATTGTGGAACTCAGTGACTCAGTTTCTATCTGTACCCCACCTAATCCCTCCCAAACCTTGCAATTTGTATTTATCCGTTTTCCCAACTCTCTTGTAGTTTTATCTCTTTAAGGAGCAGCTCCCTTCCTACTTTAAAAGTGTAAAAGTTGGGGCAGTTGGGTGGTATAATTGATGGAATCCTAGAGTCAAGAGGACCCGAGTTCAAATCCAGCCTCAGAGACTTGGGCAAATCATAACTCCCATTGCTAATCCCCCCCAAAAAAAGAGGTGTAAAAGTGGTGTAGCCTCAGTTTGATGACCTCAAATCCAACATAAAGTGCATACTTGAGGAACAGATGGTAGTGACTCACTATTGCTCAGTTTTCCCTAGTCTCAGGCCAAAGGGTAAAAGGTGGGGTTTCTTCTAGTTTGTCTTGCATGTGTATTAAGTGTTAATTAAGGTGTTATATATTGTATAATATGTGTACCACATAAGTTATATACCTATGTAGTGAAGATCTGGAGGATATTGTGATTCAACTATATATGTTTATATTTATAATTGGTCATTAATCTAGGAGTTTCCCCTTTTCTAATCTGAGTTAATTCTATAGTGTCATCTGCTTAAAAAATACTTCGTCTCTATAACCTTTGGTCTTATCTTCCTGGGAGAAACCTGCCTCAGGACTAGACCTCACCTTAAAACCCAAAGCAAAGCTTTCCTTCTGTCACCACGTGGGGCAAAGCCCAAGGCTGATGGCCCTAATTGTTATATAAAGCTTCCCCTGGAATGCGGAGGCTTTGTTTGTGTCCCAGCCTAGGAAAGGAAAGGACTTTAGTCTACTAGTTATTTGGACACACCTTACTCACCTGAGAGGAAAGCTGGGGGATGGGAGGGAGTCAGCTCGTTCAGTGAATTCTTGGTTTCTGAGCTGGCTCTTCACATATTCCTCTTCCAGCTCCTTATATCCGAGATGAAGACGTTTCGACTCTTGCATCTTGATTTCATGGGGGGGAGCTGTTTTGTTTCCCTCCCGTCCTTTTGTTCCCAGGGCCTGTCTAATCCAATGCCTGGTACCGTGTAGGTGCTTAATAATTGCTTATTGATTATTGGTGGATTTACCGGCTCGTTTTTTAGATCTAGGAAATCATGCTGTTTTTAACAGCAGCGTTTGTCAGCGTTCATCTCCCCTGCTCCCAATCTCTCCATGTACCGAGAGCGATAGCTTTGTCCTTCAAGGGGTCTCAATCAAATGAATTAATCCACTTAAAGTGCTTTTCATTCAAAGCGCTACATAAATGCTGGCGATTACCATTGTTGGGATCGTTCAGAGCAGTTCTTGGACTCTTGGGGGGGGGGGAGGATGATTTTGAAGTGGGCCAGTAAATTGTTCCTGACATTGCCGGTGTCCTCCTCCCCCTTCTCCCCCACCCCCCTGCACTTATTGTTTCTATTGTGCCGTACTCAATGTAAACTCGTTCTTCCACGTTTCCCTTTCTTCTCAATGGAATAAAAGCAACACTGTCCAAAGCGCGTTAAGTAGGAATACGAGCTTAGGCGGGTCTTGGACCCTTCTGTTGGCCTTTTCCTGAGGAATGAGCTTTTTGTTGTCTTATACTTCCTTTCTTATCTCAGGTGGGTTTGGATGATGGTTTGGGCTTTAGGGAAAGCGGAGGAGGAGAAGGTGGAAATTTTCTGCATGAGGTGAAAATGAAGTATTCGGGTTTTCCTAAAGGACATCTCGGAAGAATTGGGTTTTGGTTGGTTTTTTTTTTTTTTTTTTTTTTTTTTTTGTCTTTTGGGTTTGTTTGGGGCTTGTGGTTTGTATTTTTTTTAGCTAAGGTGAACCGAAGTCAGGAGGAGGAGAGAAATTCTGCTAGAGATCAATGCAGATTTTTCTAGCTGGGATAAAACAAGGATCCGTGGCTCAAAGGTGAAGCCTTTTTTCCTCCTAGAGTTGGGAAGATGCTCTAACCTGCAGGTTCATCTGGCTAAGGAAAAGGGGGCGGAGGTGTGTTGGGGGGGTACACTGGAAGCTTTCAGCTACTCCCCCAAAATGGCCTCCTGGTAACTAGCCGCACCACCCCCTCCCCTTTCCCAACCGTCTGGCACCACGTGACCTCCCCCGCCCTCCCTCTCCGACCCCCATACCAGACCCCGGGTATCATTCCAGGTCTACTGCAGGCCCGCCTAGCGTGGGATTCACGGGCCAATCCTCGGAAGCGCAGGGCGGGGCGGGGCGGTGATGGGCCAATGGAGGCGGGGAAGGGGCGGAGTTCGGGGGAAGGGAGTAACAGGTTGGAGAGGTAGGGGAGGGGGGTGGAGGGAGGAAGAAGGGGGAGAGCAGCGGAGCCGCGCGTGCCATCCTGCAGCCCAGCCCAACCCAGCCCAGCCCAGGCCAGGCCAGCCCAGGCCAGCCGGAGCGAAAGCGCCCAGCAGACGATCAGAGCCAGGCCGGGCAGGGCCGGGGGTGAGTGACCAGGGAGAGCCCGAAGCGGGCAGCACCGGTAATCTGATCCCATCCCTCTCGGGGGACACTCAGGTGCGGAGGAAGGCAGGTTGGGGAGCACTGGGCAAGGGCTGGGCAGGTGCGCCGGCGATGTTATTCGCTGCGGCTAGGGTTCCGAGCTGGAACCTGGGAAATGCAACTAATCGGAGGGCCTTGTCCACTACTCTCCCTGCGCGAGGGGACCGGGCAGGGCCTTGGGCAGGTGCCAGGTAAGGGCGCCTGGGGGGCCAGGATTCGCCTCGGGCGTGGAAGAGTCTCCTAGGGACTCGATTTCTCTTGACTTTGGGAGCCGGTAGAGGAACTCTGGGGGTTCAAAAACGAGGACGGGAAGTTAGAATGGGGAGGACCCAAGACAGCTCCGGGTGTGCAGCCCCGCTCCCTGGACGTGGCTGCTGGCTCGTCCTCCCCCCTTTCCGGTGCGATGGCTCGGCTATTTCCCCCTCTCCCGGCCACTCCGAAATCTCCACCAGCTACATAGATGCAAATAGGGGACCCTGAGACCTCCAACGAGGGGATGGTAACCTTTTTGTCCCCGTCTCTATCTGGGAGGAAAGCCGTTTTAGATTTTGAGTTTCTGTCTTAAGTTTCCTCATCTGTCAATTAAAGATGATTGGACGGTAAGAACTCTTCTAGCCGAAAAGTCAGTGATTTTTGTGATTCCTTCATTCAGAAAGGATGTTGTCAAGGTCACTGGTAGAACAGGAAGGTAAGTTAAGGGATGTCCGAAAGAGAAGCAATACCGCTGTCATACTAAAGTCCCTAGTCTTGTCCCCTTCCATATCTGTCCAAATCTTCCTCAGCTTTGTTTTCCCGAGATCTCCCGACCACGAGAGCAGCCTACATCATTTATAGACCGTAGAATTAGTTCTAGATGGGACACTGGAGATTTCCTGGTCCAGGGATTCTTCTTAGAGGGTCTGGGAACTTAAAAAACATTGATAACTGTATTTTAATATTGATTGATTTCCTTTATAATCCTATGTGTTTTTTCTGTGCTTTAAAAAACACTGGTCCTGAGAGAAATGATCCCTAAGTTTCACTAGATTGCTAAAAACCATGAAGCAAAAAGACTCAAAACCTTTGATCTAGTGTAGCCCTTTCCTCTTACAGATGAGGAAACTGCCACAGAGGGGGCAGAACCAGAATTCATATTCAGCTCTTTTGACTCCAGATCTAGGGCTGTTCCTTTTGGGGGGAGTTTTCCCTGGGAACACATGTGAGGGTGAACACCTAGTAGATGGAGATTTTTTCCCTTTCTTACTGTCTTCATTGTTTCTGGGCTCATCTGCTAGGTAAAACTCTTAGTATTAGGGTACCAATTGCCCTACTCTGATTTGCAGGAAGTATTTACAGTCCTTCATTTGTGAGATTCCTGGTCTCAAGCATCAATATTTATCTAATTGTGCTGCTTGGTTGGATAGATTATATACACTGCTAAAGCTGAAGAACATTCAGGAGTTTAATAATCATAAATTGTGAGGATAAGAGAAATCTAATATCTCTGTTAAGCTGCTGAAGAGTCCCAAGTTTAATTTTATGAAGTGATGAATAAGAAAACTCAGATTCAGCCTCAGCTTGATTGCTTTGAAGCCTTGCCTCAGGAAAGTTGCTTTAATTTGGAAGTAATTAGTAACCGCTATTTTGGAGTCAAGCTGCCAACACTCCTGCCTCTTCTATTTCACCATGGTGAATAGTCTGTGGTCCAGAGAATTACCTGGCAGGTTTATGTCTACCTTCTGTTTTCTGGCCTGGGCACTCTTCTAACATCCTTGACTTTATGGAGGCATTATGGGTCTAGAGAGAAAAAAAAATTACTCCGGACAATCTCATTCTTGCTACTCGATCTATATGATGTTGGAGAAAACATTTTATGTCCCTGGCCTTGGTTTCCTTATCTGTAAAATAGGAGTGATTGGATTAGAAGATTTTTAAAGGCTCTTCCAGCTGAAAATTCAACAATTCTGGGATTCTGCCGAAAGGAATTCTGTCCAGCTCACTAATGGAGTAGGAAGGCAACTTAAGAGTCATATTAAAGGATTTGGGAAGAGAATCGATCTCTTGTCAAATACTGTGATACTCAGTTCTTCCAGCTTCACCCTTTCCGGCCTTATTCTCTCTTTACTTCCTGCCTTATATGTCAGCTAGACAGAGCATTTGCCCAGGCTCCTTCCCCCACTTACTCTGCATGTTGTCTGGACTTTTTCCCTTTTGCTTCCCCAGCTTCCTATGTATTCCACATGTCCCTCCCCCTTTATCTTGTTTTCCAAACCAGTTCATCAAGTTTGCAGGGGCCCAGTTCCTCATTGTGTTGTTATTTTTTTTTCTTACCTAGTGGCCAAGCAATTCTAGCCTGGCTCTCCAGTTTCAGCGTTTTCTCATCGTTCTGTCACAGGCCACTCACACTTTATGAGATTTTGGCACTTGGCCTAAATGTGAGGAATCTTCATGTCCCTATGGCCTCTTCATGTCCCAAGGGTGAGCAAAAAGATCAGAATCAGACACCTATCATCCTTTGACATCTCAATCTCTGTATCCATAAGGCCAGAAGCTTGCTCCCTATGGGCTTCAACCTTACCTTTAATTTTCCTGTAAACCGGGCCTTCCTGCCTAGAGTCCAGGGACATTGTCACTCCCTCCCTGGGTGCTGGACTCCTGCCACTGGGCTGGGGTGAAGGAATTGGGGCAGGGCAAGCTAATGAGTAACGATGGAAGTAGTCTAAAGCAGTTTCATTTATTCCCCTTCCTTGTAAGCAGAAATGACAGAGTGAGATTGACTTTGAGACTTGTTCCTGGAGAGTATGTAGCTGGTGAGGAGAGACCTTTTGTCTTCGAAAAGTCTAAGCAGGGGAAGAATTTAGGTGGGATCTGGGCTGGGGAAGCACCTGGATTCCATGTTATGGGTCGATGTACTGTTTACTTGGCTCTAGGGGATTGCACAAGGCCCCAGAGTCTGCCCTGGTCGGCGGCGGCTCCGCCCTCACGGCTGTGTAACAGTAGGCGTGTAGGTTTCGGGTTTTCCACCTTGAATGATTTAAAGCCTTTCTTTCTGACCTCCTCTGAACTATCCCTCCAATCCTCCTGTCCCCTGACTGACAATCAGATGATTACATGCCATGAGCCCAGATGACTGAACTGGAGGGGCTGGGCTTGTTCGGACCTCCCGGAAGGTTGGGTGGCCCCCTTTCCTTGCCCAGTCCAGGAAAGTTACTGACCTGAATCTGGGCAATTGGTAGCTGCCTCATTAATGCACAGCAGCCCTAATAAGTCATTTTTTTTGATTTCCAGAAGCATAGGTATAGTTTGCTTCTGCTAGATCCAAAGATGCGAATGACAGGAGCCTAGAAAAACTGAATTCAGTAGCCTTAGCCCCGCCAAATCCTCCCCTCTCTCCCACTTTTACTGTGGAGGGCACCACCCCCTTGCCAGCCAGGTAAGAATATCTTTAACTCTTTGCTCTCAGCCACACTAGATGTCTAGTTTGAGTGCTCTCTGTTCTGCCTTTGGGATCTCTTCTTGTAGCTATCGCCTCTTGTCTGACATCACTGCTGCCCTAATGGGAGCCCTCAGCATTTCATACATACATCATTCAGTGGCTTTTTGATCGCCCTCCTTGCCTCCAGTTCCTCTCCAGTCCACTCACTTGCCAACATGATCAATCTGATAGTGTCATCCCACCCCCATATTCAGTAAACTCCAGTAGTTCTTTTACCTCCTTGATCAAATTCAAAATCTTGTTTGATTTTGAAAGCCCTTTCCAATTAGGTCTCCCTCCTACCTTCCCGGTCTTACACTATTTCCTTCCATGTAGTCTCTGATCTGGCAGCACGGGCCATCTTGCTCTGGGCACAAGCCTCATTCCGGATGCTTCGCCTTTTCACAGGCTCTTATCCCATGCCTAGGATGCGCTCACCTCCACCTCCTAACTGCCTTCGTGCCATGACTCAAATTCTACCTACTGCAGGACATCTTCCCCACCCGCTCATTGCTGATCCTTCCCTCTGAGATACCTCCAATTTATACTTTCCATCTCTTCGATGTTTATTGTTAACAAATTGTTTCCCTTGTATCTGGCTTTTTGTGACCCCATTTGGGGTTTTCTTGGCAAGGATACTGGAGTGATTTGCCATTTCCTTTTCTAGCTCATTTTACAGATGAGAAAACTAAGGCACAGGGTAAAGTCACTTGCTCAGGGTCACATAGTTAGTAATTGAGGCTAGATTTGAACTTGGGGCTTTCTGACTCCAGGCCATCTGTTTGCCAGCTAACTACCATTATTTATGTACATAGTTATTTGTATGTTGTGGCTTCCATTGATGTGTAAACTCATTTTTGGGCAAGGACTATGCTTCTGCCTTTGTATTTCCATCAAGTAGCATAGATGGTAATCACTAGTATACAGTAAGTACCTAATAAATGCTTCAGAGTTGCTTTTGACTACTTAACTTCACTAAGCTTGGGATCCCCAGAAGGACAGACTTGGCTCTTCTCTAGTGTGTGTGGACGCACATGTGCTAGATGAGATTTTGACCCAGTGATGGTGCTCCTTTGGAGAGCTGAGTTAATAAATTGGGGTTTTCAGTTTGATCGCCTTTGTTTTCTTTTCATATTTTACCCCTTACTTTTCTCTTGTTCCAATGCTCCTTCTCAGCATACAAGAGAATAAAAGCAGAAGCCACGTACTCCTCAGTTTCCTATATGACCACTGGGAAAAGAACCTCACTCTTAAGTTCAACTTCTGATCATTAAACACTTCTCCCCTTCCCCAGAAACAAAAAGATCTTTTTTTTTTTTTTTTTTTTTTGATGTTTATTGCTCTTTGGATGGCTCAGTTTGGTTAGTAATGGGATAAATCAGTGGTGTTTTTTAGTTTTCCTGCTAGTTTGAATTTGCCCTCAAACCTAAGCTTGTCAGACTAGCAGAAGTGTAAGGAGACTCCCTTTCTCCCATTTTCAGGACGGCAGTTGTTCTTAGCCTAATTCCTTTCTGGAGCTGAGCTCCCTCCTCACTTTCTCTGACCGAGCTTTGACCCCACCCTATTCTGAAGGCTCCTGACATGAGTTTGGGGGCTAGTGCCAAGTCTCCCCGGAGCTGGGTTCCAAGCTAGAAAAGTTTAATGGGTGTTTGTTTTTGCATTTGGGTCTGGTATATTAGTGCCTCTCCTCCAGCTTGGTCCTGGTCCATGGTGGAGATTAACATAAGAGCTGGAAGAGCTGGATTTCTTTGTGCACCTAGAAAAGAAACTCCCTTCCTTTTCACCCTCCCCCAGACTCTCTCTGCCAGCACATACCAGGAATGTTCCTCTCACTGCCTTAAAGGAAAGAAGGGATCGCTCTCAGTCCCAGGGAGTGGACATCTTAACTCCCGATTTGTTTGCCTGCTCACTCACCATTATAGTCTCTTTTGCAGTATGGTTATTGTATATAAATGGTATCTTTCCCATTGGTTCTTGGAGGGACCTGCTTGGAAAGGCAGCTTTGGTGGATCTCAAGAAGTTTGCAGAGACCTCCATTCTGATCCTACCTCTGAAAACTACTTATGTAGCCAGGCTGGTAGCCAGGGCTTTCTAAGCCTTTCCAAGCATGAATGTGCACAAAGTACTTTGTAAAACTTTCAAGAACTCTAAAAGCTCTTATTATTAGCTCAGTTCTTTGTACGCTATATGTTCGATAAGTAGAAGTTAGTTGATTGAATGAATTCCTTTCTAAATATCTCCTGGGAGATGGCTAGCTAGGGCTGCCAAATGAGGTGTCAGACTTGCTGTTGGGGGAAGAGGGTCTTTATCTAAGATGAGAATACTTTAGGAAAGAAGTGATCCATATACCAAGAGCTCAGTTTTATAGCTTTTCCTTCTCTGATTCAGTGACTGTAGCAGAAGTAGATAGCTGACGTGCTTCCCTTAAGAGATCGGAACTGGTCTTCTCATTCTTTGGTGAAAGGAACTTTTCTGTAACAAAGTTTTAGATGTTACTTGGAGATTAAGTGACTTTGCAAAATCGAAATGTATTCTGACGTAGGTGGGGTTTCAGTCTGAGTCTACCTTTTTCTTTCTTTTCTTTCTTTTTTTTTTTTTTTTTTTTTGCTAAGGCAATCGGGGTTCAATGATTTGCCCAGGGTCACACAGCTAGGAAGTGTTAAGTGTTTGAGGCTGGATTTGAACTCGGGTCCTCTTGACTTCAGGGCTGGTGCTCAAGCCACTGTCCCATTTAGCTGCCCCTCACTTTTTCTATTCGTTGTACTGTGCTGTTCTTCCATAACCCAGCTACTGGAGGCCAATGAGACATTAGAGCTAAAGTTATAACTCAGATTGGGGCGTGGGGGGATGAAAAGATGAAGACTTTTGAGTTTTGTTTTCAATTCTTCTGGCTCAGGAAAAATCCGAGGCATAAAAAGGGGATGATTTTGTTTATTTAATACTTGTTTTCTGTCCTCCAGGATCCCCTCATGTACATGGAGCGGGCAACAGCTGTAGCAGAGCCCCGGGCGCCAGTGGACCATGGTGTGCAGATCCGATTCATTACAGAGTCAGCTGATAACACTCAGGCAGCCACCTTCCGCCGGGGTGGTCGTCGCCCCGCCAAGGACTCCAGAGCTAGTTCTTACGGTGTGGCAGTCAGGGTGCAAGGCATTGCCGGACAGCCCTTTGTGGTGCTCAACAGTGGGGAGAAGGGCGGTGATTCCTTTGGGGTACAGATCAAGGGGAACGGCAGCAGAGGCGCCCCTGACTCACTGAGCTCAGACTCGGAGCTTCCCGAAAATCCCTATGGCTCACCTCGGAGGTTTTTTGGCTCCTATTCCCAGGGCAGTACCTCTGATGAGGAGCCTGGAGCTGAGCAAAAGAACAAGCTTCAGCGCTCCCGTTCCCATGCCTCCCTGTTGGATTCGGCTCCTGCGGGCCCAGGTGCCCTTACTGGCAGCCTGTTAGAACTAACCTCTCCGGATGGTCCTCCTGCGAGTGCCATTGACACGGCACCCCTCTCCTCCGTGGATTCGCTCATTAACAAGTTTGACAGCCGAGGCTCCCAAACGAGGGGCCGGACTGGCCACCGTGTCCGGCTGTCCACTGAACACCGGAAGCGGAGTCAGAGCTTAGATAGCCATGCACCTCGAGATACAACGGAGGAACGGGACCGGAATCAGGACCGGGACCGGAATCAGGACCGGGACCGGAGTCGGGACCAGGATCGGAACTTCAGCAACTCCTCCTCCCCTAACTCGAAGCCACCCAGTATGATGAGTGGTCTAAATCAGGGTCAAGCCCCAACAAATGTCATCAGCCGATCCCGACAGACCCAAGAATGGGTGTTGCAGAGCTTTGAGGAGCCACGGGGAAGGGCCCGGGACCCTTCCCTAATGCAGGTGAGTTTCCCCAGCCTACCACCACCTAACCCTTATCTTCTCCCAGGTTCCCTCTTCAAGCCAGAATACTAGGAGTAACCGTTTATCTAGTATAACTGTTAGGGAACAGGGTTTCTCAGTTTCGTGTCCTTAAAACTTTTAATATTAAGGGTCCTCCTGGAAACATTTAAAACCTTCCTATTACTCTGCCTCCTTTATCCCTGAATTCTAGTCCATTTATACCCCTGGCTCCTCCTTTCTGACCTCCCATCCCTGCTCCTCTACTGAGAGCATTTTTATCAAGCCTTCAGAAAGCAGAGCAGTCTGTCCAAAATATTTTACTCGTCCATAAATAGTTTACCTCGGGTTAGGAAAAAACACAGCAAGCAAGCATAGCTTGTCCAGACATTCCTCTTCAAGCCTCTTCCTCAAGTTCCCAGTAGCAATCCTTCATTATCTTAAATCTAAGCTGGCTTATCTGCTTTCTATCCCAGTTTGGCAGGGCTCCCACCTTCCTCATCTCTGTCTATGCCACCTTGTGTCTCTCCTTCCATGACTCCTCTGTCTTGCTCTGTTTGGTCTTTACAGTTCAAGTCAACCCCAGACCTTTTGAGGGACCAGCAGGAAGCCACGACCCCTGGCAGTGCTGATCATGCTAAAGCGACCATCTATAGTATCCTACGAGAAGGGTAAGTTTAAGGGAGAGAGTTACCAAAGGCAGAGTGGAAACTAGAGTCCTGGGGCAGGAGGGAAGGGTGTGCGCTCTCTTTCTCTGTCTTTTTCTGCCTGTCTCTCTCTCTGTCTATCTCTGTCCCTGTCTGTTGCTCTCTTCTCTCCGCCTCTGTCACTCTCTCTTTCTCCCTTTTCTCTGCCTCTTTGTCTCTCTCTTTCTATCTATCTTTGTCTCTGTCTGTTGCTCTCTTCTCTCTGCCTCTGTCACTCTCTCTTTCCCCCTTCTTTGTCTCTTTCTGCCTCTGTCGCTCATCTCTTTCTCTGTCTTCCCCTCTCTTCCTCCATCTCCCTCTCCTTCCCTCCACCTTTCCTTTGATCATTCTTTACTACTCCTTTCTTTCAGCCCCTTACTTTGTACCTCTCCCACAGGAGTTCAGAAAGTGAAGCGTCTGTGAAGAGGAAGGTCAGCCTGGTTTTGGAACAGATGCAGGCCCTAGCGGTGAGTGGGTACCTTAGGGTAAAAAACATGAAGAAGCGCCATGCAGAAGCACCACGGGGTTTGAAATGAGAGTTATCTTTCCTCCCTGTCCCTAGCAGGTAAACCCTCCCAATGTGTCCCAGTCCGTGGCCGTACATCGTGGGCTGGTTCAGAAGGTAGATGAGCTGCAGCAAAAGCTGGATGAGGAGGTAAAGGTGAGTGAACAGGCTACTCGTAGCAATAGGTAATATTCCTACAGCACATTCAGGTTTCCAAAGCACTTTACATTATGTCCTGTTTTTAATTTGATCCTATCAAGTAGGTGCTATTATTATCCCTATTATGTGATCCCAAGAGAAAGGTGCCGCTAAAATCCCCATTTTATAGTTGAGGAACCTGAGGCAGACAGAAAATTACTTTCCTTGGGTCCCACAGCTATTAAGTGGCTGATGTAGGTTTTAAACTTAGGTCTTCCTGATTTCATGTCTAGTGTTTTGTGCTCAATAGCACCACCTAGCTCTGCTGGAGAGAAATAATTTGGGAAGGAGAAAAGGAAGGAAAAATGAGGAAAATGAAATGATTGGTGTTCTTGGAACAGCAGAAGGGAACTCTTAAGTCATTAGAAGCAGAAGAGGAGAAAGGGTTTAAACCCCAACAACTCTCTTGCTAACAAGCTAAAAAATGAGGGAGGAATCATGACAGCTGATGCTGTTTCCATCCCATCTCCCTGGAGGGTCCCCCTCCGTCCCCATCCTCTCTTCTTCCAGAAACGACAGAAGCTGGAGCACTCTCGTGAGCCCTCCCGACTCGGGCTGGAACGGCAGCTGGAGGAGAAGGTGGAGGAGTGTCTGCGCCTGCAGGAGAGACTAGAAAGGAAGAAGGCAGAGACGCAGCGTAGCGCCCAGGAGTGAGTAGGACCCGGGGAAGGTGGGAGGGTGTCTGGGGCTTCGGAGGCCCAGGGATTGTCTAGAAGGGGACTGATGGTTTGCACTGCCTTTGCCACCAGGCTCCAGGACATGAAGCTCCTGCTGGATCAGGGTGAACGGCTACGGCACGGGCTTGAGGACCAGCTGAAAGAAGTGCAAGATAGGCTAAAGCAGGAACAGAACTCCGAGGCTGGAAAGGAGGCCCTGTTGAAGGTACAAAGAAGGAGGGATGGCTCCTTAGTACCTATCTTCAGGGCTGTAACAAACAGGGTTCACTTGGGAAGAGGGACTAGGCTGCAGAGCCCAGCCATCTGTGGCTTGGCTCCAGAAGCCAAATGATGAGCCTTTAAAAGTTGGGTGCCTCTTGCTCTTCAAGCTTCAGAAAGGGGAGACTCTAGAGAATGGTTCTTAATTTCTGTTTCCTCATACACTAACCAAAAAGTGATGTGGAAATGGTGAAATTCAGTTCCTGACTTCTAAGAACAGTCCCTTGTCTGATGCGCCTCAGGACCTGCTAGAGACCAGGGAGTTATTGGAGGAAGTACTGGAAGGGAAACAGCGGCAAGAGGAACAGCTCCGGCAGCGGGAGCGCGAACTGACGGCTTTGAAGGGGGTGCTGAAGGAGGAGGTGGCCTCTCGGGACCAGGAGGTGGAGCGGGTCCGGCAGCAGTGCCAACAGGATGTGGATCAGCTGCGCCGGAGTGTGAAGGATGCCTCCCAAGTATGTGGGATGGCTGTGGTTGGTTACATGGAGACAGGGATTTTTGGATTTTGTGTTCAGTCACAGTATCCCATAGGGAGAACTAGAAGTGAAAGAAACTCGGGGATTGCTCGAGTCCATGATCTTGTCACTTGTTAATAAATCAACAAAATGAAGTAATCCTAAAGAATGAGTGGGTCAAAGAACAAATCATAGAAAGAGTCAACAATTTCATTAAAGAGAAGGACAACAGTGAGACTATGTCAAAATTTATTGGATTCTGCCAAAGCAGTACTTGTGGGGAAAATTATATTTCTAATTGTTTATATCATTAAAATAGAGAAAGAGCAAATCAATGAAATGGGCATGCAACTTAAAAAAATTAGCAAAACAATAAAAATCCCCAATTAAACACCAAGTTGGAAATCCTGAAAATCAAAGGAGATAAATAAAATTGAAAGTAAGGAAAACATTGAAATGACAACTAAAACTAGGAGCTGATTTTATGAAAAATAAATAAAATAGATAAAACTTGGTTAATTTGAAAAAAAAAATCAACATTATTGATAGGGTCTGCTATTGCCAGGCATCCATGGGGAATGATCCTGAGGAAGAGAGATGATACTGCCCTTGTTTTTCCTGACCTCTCAATCTCAAAAGAGACATAATTCACAGTGGCCAGCCTTACATGCAGGTGACTGCCTGTTTCCAGGAGGTATCTTCAGGTGCACACTGGGAAGGTCCCATTGTGCTCAAGCCTTTTCCTACCCACTAGGGTTATCCAGAAATCCCTGTTCAAATGTACAAGCTTCTGGGAGGAATGATGCTCTAAGCTGGGTTTGTCTTTCTGAGTTGTCTCCTGAGAGCATAGGGGGAAAAAAAAGGTATTTGCTCCTACTTGTAGGTATAGGGAAGAAGGCCATTGCTGCTTATATATATAAAATAACATAGCACCTGAGCTTTTGGGAAACACCAAGGGACAATGAGCCTGAGGGGCCTGGACTCAACTCTTTGACAGGTTTATAGAATTGGTCTTGCAGGATGAGGGAACAAACAGTGGTCAAGAAACAGATAATAGTTACTAAAATATAGAGTATTCTGGGATGTGCAGCAACCACTTTTGTGAAAGAATGTTAAATGCAGGAAACTTCCTGGAGGAGCCAATTTTTAAACAGGATTTGGAAGGAGTGGAAGATGATTTGAAGGAAAGAACATCCTCTTGAAGGTCTGGTGTTACAGCAGAGAGCACCAGTATAGAAAGAACTTCGGCATCATCCTCCCTGCCTCCCTCCTGCACCGAGCAGAGCTTCTTTGGGACTCAGCTTTCTGTCCCCTCTTTCTAACTTCTGCCAGGATCAGGCCACCCTGGAGGCAGAAAGGCAGAAAGTGTCAGCCCTCATACGGGGCCTAGAGAGAGAACTCCAGGAGAGTGCTGAGGAGACCGGGCACTGGCAAGGCATGTTCCAGAAAAACAAAGAAGAGCTCCGTGGAACCAAGCAGGAGTGAGTTACACCCCTGACTTGCAATTGTCTGATTGATATTTCTATCTGGGTTCCAAAAATAAAATCCCCATTGTCTTTTCCCCACCCAGATTCTGTGGGAAGGCATTTGGGATGCAGATAGAAGGGAGAGGGAGGGAGCCTCTGTCTCTACCGGGTGGGAGAGCCAAAGTACCTCCATTTTCATTCTCTTTCCTCCTTCTGGGATATAGGTTGTTACAGCTTCGCTTGGAGAAAGAAGATCTGGAGGAAGAACTCAGGGAACAGATTGGGGCTCTACAGAAGGATCTAGAGCTGGCCCGAGCCAGTGCTGGTGATAGTCGCCAGGTTGAAAGCCTCAAAAAGGTACCAGACAGGAATAGGAGCATAAAGACCAGAAATGATGAGTCCTTAGGATATCTACTCGCTCCAGCAACTCAGTGGCTTCAGGTTTTCTTTGGTGCATAGTGAAGGTTCTTTTCCCTCTGTACCTATTGGATACATCTGACTTTCTCTTTTTCATTGCATCTCTGCATGAATCCTAGGATCCAACGGGATTGGTCTTTTTACTATTTGTCACTTTTCTTTTTGATCCAGCCTTATGACTTCATTCATGTAATGGATTATAAATTTAGATCTGGAACTCAGAACTGCCTGAGACACCAAGAGTTTGTGACTTAGCTTAATTTGAGTCAGAGGCAGGAATTGAACACAAGATTCAAGGACCGAGGATTCCTGACTCTTGGCCATCTCTAACCACTGCACCAAGCTCTCTTGTCAGTTATGAATTCTTCTTGTTTAGCATCCTCTCCTTCAGCTAATCCTATCCCTCTTTTAAGACCCACCTTTTCCAGGAAGCCTTCCTCAGGATTATCTTCTTTCTGTGAAATGGAACTTTCAGACAATATTCTACTCAGCATAGGATTATCTGGAGCCATTTATCAGCAAATTACTAGAGAACAGGAATCTGTGCTTTATCCCTTTTGAATCCCCTGTGGCATCTAGCACAGTGCAGACCACATCAGCCCCTAAACAAATAATTGTCAAGTACTAGTAACTAAACTAATGCTCTGGAGACATCAGTGATGGAACTGAAGCATTCCCTGTTTTCAGGGAACTTATCAGTGGCAACATAGTTATCCAATACTTGCTGGCTAATTGACTAGGGGATTTTGTATTGTAGCACTACCCAGAAGCCGTACTTGTTTGGATCCTAGGTTCCCCCCTAGTGTTTCTCTGGTTTTTTAGGTACCTATCTGGCTATTAAGGGACCTTTCCTAGTCCCTGCTCCTCGACATCTCACATTCTTGTCCTCCCAGGAACTGCAGCGGGCACAGGAGGAACTTCAGGACTTGCGGGATCATCAAAGTCAGGAAGCCGTCGGCAGGAGCCGGGAGCGGGAACTAGAACAAGAACTGGCAATTCTCAGAGAGGAAGCTGAACGGGGAAAGGGGGTTGAGCAGCAGCAGCTACAGATGCATAAGACCCTTCAGCAGCTTCGGCAGGACTATGAAGAGACTGCCAAGGTAAGGGGAGTGGGAGAGGGGCTGGGGGATCTGGAAGACCCAACAGCCTCAGGAGGAGACACGTGCTTACAGGCATATATTTCTGGGGCCTTGGGCTTGTGGGAACATGACTCAACTTTGTGTGCTTGTTTGGGTTGGGGCAGTCTCTGAGCCGCCTCTGTTACTCCCCAGGCCAAGGCCGTGGCTGAAGCAGAGGCAGCCATGATGGGGCAGCGGCGGGCGGCAGTGGAGTCCACGCTACGTGAAACCCAAGAAGAGAATGATGAGTTCCGAAGGCGGATCTTGGGCCTGGAACAGCAGCTGAAGGAGGCCCGGAGCTTGGCTGAGGGTGGGGAAGCTGTGGAGGCTAGACTTCGGGACAAGGTGCAGCGGCTGGAGGTCAGTCCATGCTGCTCAGCTTTCCCCTGTCCTTTCTATTACTCCATAAGCTTCAACTCTCCTTACCTATTGGATAACTTGATTTGTGGCCTTTTTAAGGCACGTCGGATTTTCTTCCCCCAAAGCCTCTACTTCTGCCTTGATTTTGATATCTGAGCCTTTAATTTCTATGTTCCAGCGTCTTTGTTTCAGTTTGCCTCTTTCCCTGTCCTGGCTTACCTGTTCTGTTCCTCAGCTTCCCTCCTGGTCCTTCCAGGCCCGATTCCATTGAGTTCCTGGGTCACAAGTCTCCTGCTGTCTTAATCTCCAGACAAGTTAAATCCAAGTTTTGTTCCTGCCCCACCAGCCCTACTCACCTACCCATGTTCCCCCCATCTGCCCTCCCTGCAGGCAGAGAGACAGCGGCTCGAGAAGGCCCTGAATGCATCCCAGGAAGAGGAAGAATTATTGTCTGGGGCAAAGAGGATGCTGGAGGGGCGATTGGAAGAGGCACAACGGGGTCTTGCTCGCTTGGGGCAGGAGCAACAGACATTAAACAGGGCCCTTGAGGAGGAAGGGAAGCAACGGGAAATCCTTCGGCGGAATAAGGCTGAGCTGGAAGAGCAGAAACGTTTGTTGGATAAGACTGTAGAGAAACTGAACAAGGAGGTGAGGGACCAAGAGTCCTAGCTTAGCCCAGAGGCCCTGACTTCCATCCATCACTTTGGGAGGCGCTGTATTCTATCCCTCACTCCCCAGGATGTAGCCAGGAAATGGAGGGCTTTTTTACAAACCCTTCTCTTGTACAGGAATGATGTCATAAGAGCTGATAAACCCTCGTGCAAGGGTATTTATTATGAAAACTATTTGACACCCAAATAAATCAGTCTCTAAAGGCGGATTCATAGACTATGAGGGAGCACATTTTTGTGAAGGAGAGCTTTCTTGATTATCCTTTCTTTTTATAAAGCCCCTCTTGTCTATTCTGGTAAATGAGAGTAAAGGCCTAGCTTTGGGGCACAGTTCTGGATACAGGAGTTATCTGGGGATGCCCTGGTGAAGGGGAGGCCTCTGGAGAGAGCCTTAGAAATCAAGGCCCTCAGAGCATTAGGGCATTTATTAAGGAAAGATGCACCCCAACTTGTGTTCTTTCTCCACTTTTCAGTTGGAGAAAATTGGAGAAGACTCACAGAGAGCCCTGGGGCAGCTCCAAGCCCAGCTGGAAGAATACAAGGAGAAAGCACGTCGAGATGTGGCAGGTGCCCAACGCCAGGCCAAAGAATGGGCCAGTGAGGCGGAGAAGGCAGCCGGAGGTCTGGGCCAGCTGCAGGAGGAGGTAGAGCCATGAGGGCCTGGGAGAATGAAGGGGCTAAGAATTTAGAAGGCTTATCCTTGGAAGGATGCAGCAGTTACTAAGTCCTTGTGTCTGGCAGGGTGTGGAGATTACTTTTGAAGGCCCTTTCTCTCTTTCCCTTCAGGCTCAACGACTGCGCCAGGCCCTGCAAACGTTACAAGCCGAGAGAGATACAGCCCTGTTAGACAAGGACCTGCTGGCCCAGAGATTACAGGGGCTGGAGCAAGAGACAGAAAGCAAAAAACGTTCCCAGGATGACAAAGTCCGGCAACTTAAGAACCTAGAGGTGAGCCATGAGGGAGGATCCATGATGAAGCACTTAACTTCATAGCTTCAGTGCTGTAGTAATAGTAACAATGCTGCATTTAGATATTGTTTTGTTAAGGTTTACTGAGAGGTTTTGTTTTTTGTCTTTCACACCAATCAGAATCAGAAATTTTTATTAATTGCCTACTCTGTGCCAGGCACTGGGGAATACCCTGCCCTTAAGTAGCTCACAATATAAGGCTATAGTCCTGTGAGGTAGGCACTATAAAAGTGATTTCCACTTTATGATAAGTCAGTGTGGCTTAGTTGTTAAAAGAGCTGGCCTTGAAGTCAGTAAGAAAGACCTGAGTTCCAGTCCTTCTGACCTGTTTGCCCAGTAGTCAACTGGACCTCTCAGTGCCCCAAATAACTGGCTTAAAACTATAAATGACAATTTACTTTGTAATACTGATTACTTTAGGAGAGAGATTGTTCTTATGAGAGAGTTCCCTATACCAGGGAAATCTTGGGTCCAGAACAGAACCAAAGCAAAATAAAAATAAAAAATTAGTGCATGAAGGAACTAAGCTTCAGAGGCCTTGGGCTCACTCCTGGTTACATAGCTCCCAAGTAGTGGAGCCAGGCTTCAGATCTAGGCCTTCCTACAAGTGCACTGGTCTTCTGACTACATTCTTGCCCAAGATATGTGGGCCTTCCTCCTGTGGATCCCTCAGTGTCACCCTTGTGGTTGGGTTTCTGTTTATTATTGGATCTACTTGGAGCTTTCCTGATACTTTTCCCAGTTGCACTTGTGTGAACAAAGACTTGCCCTTGGTTTAAGCTACCTAATTGCCCATCTGGCCCCTAGGGGCTTGTCTTCCCATTGTTCCCTAAAGGAATGGCATTCATTCCCTCCCTTTCCTGTGGCCACTTACCTGGCCAGCAGAGGGCACTGTCTCCATGGTATCCGATGGTCACCATAGGTTGAGTGTGGAGGCTCTGGCCAGGACTTCCTGAGCCACAGAAAGAGCCTGGGAAGGGGGAAGGTGGGGGAGGGCCTGGCCAGGGTCCCATTCAGGCAGGGAGTTAACCCCTCATCTCCCTGTTAGGAAAAGGTCTCCCGCCTGGAGGCAGAGCTTGATGAAGAAAGAAACACGGTAGAGCTGCTGACAGATCGAGTGAACCGTGGGCGCGACCAGGTGATGGGCCATGGCCTTCCTCTCCTTTCCCCCTATCTCTGGTCCTAAAGCAAAGCCCCTCTGCCCCTTGGGATGCTGACCCAGCCTTTCCAGTTGTGTCTGTGCTGCTCACTCTCCAGGAGGGGGTGTGGTTCCCCTTTGGGAGAGGAGGCTTGATGGCGTGGTGTGGTAAGAGTAGGAGTATCTGGCAGGGGTTCAATTTGAACTCTTGACTCTTCCCTTTTTAGTAGAAGGTAGCTTTTCAATTACTTGTGGTTTTTCTAGTAGTCTTTGGGAGGTTAATTAAATGAATCAACTTATCTAGTTCTGCTTTTTCCCATCCTGCCCCTCATCACTCCCAGGCCACAGCAGAAAAACAGGGCCCCCCATCACCAATGGAGTTCTGTCCCATTGGCTTTCCTTGTTCTTCATCTTGAATCTTTCCAACTCCAAATCCAGATTGACCAGCTGAGGGGAGAACTGATGCAGGAGAGATCCATTCGGCAAGACCTGGAATGTGACAAGATCTCTCTGGAGAGGCAGGTGAGAAGGCTGTAGTGAGGAAGGATGCGTACTGATAGCCTGAACTGCGTGGTAGGCACGGGGAACAATCCTAGCCGTCCACTCTGCTCAGCCCTTTTAAGATTTTACATGGCATCGGCTTATGGCTAGCCCTGTAATGAGTTCAGTGGAGAACCAACCGTTGGCTGCAGGGCAGAAGGAAAGACTTCCCAATTTGGTTTGGTTTCTTCCGCAGAACAAGGATCTGAAGAGCCGACTGGCCAGTTCAGAGGGCTTCCAGAAGCCCAATGTCAGCCTCTCTCAGCTGGAGTCCCAGAACCAGGAGCTACAGGAGCGACTTCAGGCTGAAGAAAGGTAGGAAATACCATCAGCTTCTCCCGAGTTGCTTCTGTGGCCTGTTGTTGACCACCAGCCAAAAAGTAGTGAGGTGGCTGGATGGGCCAGTACCTGGCCTGGAGTCAGAAAGATCTGGGTTTGAATATTGCCTAGAACATTTATCAGCCAATTGGTATGAGCTTTCATTGAACATTCATTCATCAATAAGCCTCAGTTTCTTCATCTGTGGAAAGACGGGGTTGGTTTCCGTGGTCTCTTTAAGGTCTCATCCATATCTAAAGCTATGGTATCTAATTCCCTTATACCTTTCCAGATCCCATGGCTGTGCTTTCTCTGTCTAGTGTTAGTTTTTATGTCCAAAAGAAGCTGTTATAGAAGAGAATAGGGATGTGTGTGTGTGCTGTGTAATTCTCTTACTGGTGATAACCAGAGTCATGAGCAATCCCCTTCATCCCTTAGGGAGAAGACACTGCTGCAAACCACAAACCGAAAACTGGAAAGGAGAGTTAAGGAGCTTTCCATCCAGATTGATGATGAAAGGCAGCATGTAAATGACCAGAAAGATCAGGTATGCATGTGGAATGTAGAAGAGTCAAATGTGAATAAAACATATGTGAATATCCCCTCATATCCCGTCATAGTGGGCGGGGGCAGGGGGGAGGGTCTGAATCAGTTGGACGAGGAGGAGGAAGGGTCCACTTCTGGGTGGCAGATGTTCTTCTGACTCATGAGCTCTCCCTAGCTGAGCCTGCGGGTGAAGGCCCTGAAGCGACAGGTTGATGAGGCAGAAGAGGAAATCGAACGCCTGGATGGTTTGAGGAAGAAGGCCCAACGGGAGCTAGAAGAGCAGCATGAGATCAACGATCAGTTGCAGGCCCGGGTTAAGGCCCTGGAAAAGGATTCCCGGTAGGTTCCATTGGGGTGGAGAGGAGAAGATGATGACGGAGACAAATGGGCTCTGGTCAGCACTGGGGTTCTTGCTGGCCTTGTAAAGAGGGATCAGCGATCCTTAGTCTCTATTGGAAAGCTCAGGCCTTGGTTGACTATATGCATGATGGGCCCCTGGTTGGATATGTGATCATCTCTAGAATCTAGGTGTTAACAGTAAATAGAGCATCTGGGGCTGGGCTCAGTAAAACTGAGGTCAACTTCTGCTTCAAACTCTTATTAGCAAATCACTTAATCTTTACCTCAATTTTCACAACTATAAAATGGGGCTAAGATTACCAACCTCCTGGAACTGTTGTAAGCATCATATGAAATATTTGTAAAGTGCTCTGCAAACCCGTTTTCCTATGTTAGCTATTATTCTTATGATCTGAGATGAGATTAAAAAAGATTCTAAAAGTAAGACCCTTTCAATTTAAGAAGCATTTAAGTGCCAAATATGTACAGGATACTGTGTTAGGTATTAGGAATACAAAAAGGACAAATGGGGGGGGGAACAGTCTTCCCCAAGGTACTTGTGCTCTAGTTGTTGCCTGAGCTGACTTAGGCTAAGGAATTGGGTTTTGACTCTGCATATGCATCATTTCTCCTGACTCCTGTGCTCTCTCCCTCTCCCCAGGCGCAAGGCTACTCGATCAGCAGCTGAGGCATCCCTCAAGCATGATGGGCTGAGCTCAGATGAGGAATTTGACAGTATATATGACCCTTCGTCCATTGCATCATTGCTCACTGAGAGTAACCTCCAAACTAGTTCTTGCTAGCCAGTGGTCAGCAAGGAGACTAGTGGCCAAGGTGGGGGAGAAGGTCCTTCCCTCCTCTAGCCTCAGGCTCCCTTTCCCTGGTCCCCCAGATAACACTATACTGCTAGAAGGAGGGCCTGGGTGGTGATGAGGGAACCTAAGCATGGGCCAGAGCAGGGTTGTAGAATGGACTTTCCCTTCCTTCCCCTCCCCTCCATGTGAGCATAGAGTTTGGGTGGGAGTGGGTAGATGGGGGGGGGCAGAAAGAATTAAGAAATTTAAACTATAGAACTTGTATTTTTTCAGCCTCTTTATCTTAAGGCTCAGGGACATATTCCCCATGAGATCCCTTTACCCATCCTTTTTCTAATTGGGTAGGGAGGTATGGGAGAAGAGAGATATCATGGGCCATGGACACGCTGGCGTGGTCCTGCCTGCTTTTCTTTGCACAATCCTGGGGGCCGCTGGGATACCCCCATGCCTCGAGACCTTCCTTTTTCCCTTTACCTTCTTTGAGCCAGCAGCTCCAAGAGACCACTTCTCCTTCCCCAAGAGCATGCTTCTTCCCTTTCAGTGCCTTAGCTAGGGTGAGGAGACAAAGTGGTTCTCCTCCAAGCGCAACCTCCTCATCTAGCCAGCATGTTCCCTCTCAGTCTTTGTGCTTGTCCTTGTTCCCCAGGTGGCTCGTTAAGAAGGTAAAACAAGGCAAGCTCTTAGGGCAGAAATGATGGATAAGTCTCCTGGTTCTTGGTAAAAGGAGAACTGAAAAGGGCCTGTGCTAGAGTAACGTGGTGCTGTGGGAAGGACTTCTTATGTTCACAGGGCTTCCATTGATGGCTGTGTGGTTATAATTTGGTTGGGGCCAGGGCACCCTGCCAGCTGTCTAAATACCTTTAAAGATTCACAGATCAAAGGGCCTCTTCAGGTGTAATGGTTCTACTGAAGCCTTCCCACAGAACTACTCATGTCCTCAATAGGGGGTGCGAGGATCCCTATTTTCTCAGGACTCTGGTTTTGAATGCTAGCTCCTCTGCCTCAAGCTGGGAATTCTGACTTCAAAATGGAATGGGAGGAGGAACCAAAGACTTCCATCCTGCCTTTGGCTTTCTAGGACAGGCCCAGCCCACATGAATCATCTCCGGGCAGCCTGGGGGAGGGAAACAAGACTACACTCATCAATGGCTTGTAACTTTGTGATTTTTGTACTTCGGTTGGTTGGGCAAATCAGATCTCTTTCCCTCCGTTTTTTTCCGTCTTGATTTTATTTTAAATTAAATATATACCTTTATATTGCGAACCTTGCTATCCTCTCATCTTCCTGTGTGATTGTTTTCCTATGAAGTGAGACCCTTTTAACATCTAGGAGTTGAGATTGGAATGGACTTCACAGCTTTATATGATAAGGCAAGGGAGAGGAGGGAGCTGGGGCCTGAGGAGCCTAGGAGTCCTGGCTGTACAACCAGTCCCACTCTCCACTAAATCCGAGGTACAAAAGGCATGGAGGTTGTGGAGTTGATAGAGGGGCTCTGTAAGGGTGGGAGGAATTATAGGGCTGATAGGGAACTGAATAGAACCGGTTCTCTCACTTCCTGGGGCTATCAGGACAAGGGGAAAGGGAACTCCCCAATACTTCTCTCAGGTGCAAAGGGTCCCCACCCATTCTTATTTGGCATAAGGCCCAATTCCTGCCTGGGATTTTCTGCTAATCCTGTTCAACTGTCTGCTGTGAAAAGAGAAGTTATCCCAAAATCTAGCTTATCATCCAGCATGGGGCAATCTTATCTCCAGTGCCCACTCATCTCTGTGCTATCATCCAGAGTACCTGGTAGATCTGAGTGCAGGGGTGTGGCAGCAGCAAACTTGTCAGATATGTGCCTGGGGCCACCTGCAGTCCTTCCAAGGCCAAGAGTCATCATGGCTCTGTTAGGAGCCCTAACTTACCCTATGACCCGGTGTGGCAGTCACCTGCCTAGAACAGCAGAGTGCGTGGATGGGGAAGCGGAACCTCTGGTCTCTTCTTCCTTTGGGATAACGTTTTAAGTAGAAGAAAGGAGGTTTTGCTTCCCTGTCTTTGCAATCTCTTTTTACCTGTTCATACTTATTGAGCCTTTGTTTTAGAATCGCTATTAACATGAAAATGTTGCTGTACTTGGTTACATTCCTTTGCTATTACTTGTTTACATATTAAGTGGAACTTCGTGGAAGGGCATGGGTGAGCTAGAGTCCATCCAGAATTTCGCAGCTAGGTGGTGCAGTGGATAGAGCACCAGCCCTGAATTTGCCCTGAATTCAGGAGGACCCAAGTTCAAATTTGATCCCAGATACTTAACACTTCCTGGCTGTGTGACCCTAGGCAAGTCATTTAACCCCAGCCTCAGAAAAAGGGGGAAAAAAAAAATTTGCGCGGCCAACTAAGGGCACCTGAAGTCATCAGGAGGAATTTAGAGTTTTGTCTAGAAAACTATTCGAGAGAGGAAAAACCCAATAATAACTAACACTTATTTAGTGCTTCACAGTTTGCAAAGTGTCCTACATGTATTATCCCATTTGAACCGCAACAACCTGGTGTGAGAGGTTCTCATTTTACAGGTGAGAAGAGGGGCATTTGCCAACAGTCACACACAATTCTCCGAGGCCAGATTCAGGCTTAGGTTTTCGTTCCAACTTCAGCGCTACCCACTACATCTCCAGCCGCCTTTGGAGCATGTTGCTTATCTGCAAATAGTGGAAGACCTGTCAAGTAACAGGGAGCCCAAGATTTATTTTGCTTGGCCCCAGAGGGCAGAATCCGGCTGTGCGCTGAGGCTGCAGAGGCAGATAAGGAGAAGGAAAAACGACCAGCCACAATTCTGAAATGGAATGCTGGCGCTGACCCGCCGAGTGCTCCGACGCCCCTGGAGCTGGCGCCTGACCCCCGGAGTGCTCCGAAGCCCCTGGAGCTGGCGCCTGACCCCCGGAGTGCTCTGAAGCCCCTGGAGCTGGCGCCTGACCCCCGGAGTGCTCCGACGCCCCTGGAGCTGGCGCCTGACCCCCGGAGTGCTCCGAAGCCCCTGGAGCTGGCGCCTGACCCCCGGAGTGCTCCGAAGCCCCTGGAGCTGGCGCCTGACCCCCGGAGTGCTCCGAAGCCTCTGGAGCTGGCGCCTGACCCCCGGAGTGCTCCGACGCCCCTGGAGCTGGCGCCTGACCCCCGGAGTGCTCCGACGCCCCTGGAGCTGGCGCCCGACCCGCCGAGTGCTCCGACGCCCCTGGAGCTGGCGCCTGACCCGCCGAGTGCTCCGACGCCCCTGGAGCTGGCGCCTGACCCGTGGAGTGCTCCCACGACCCTGGAGCTGGTACCTGACCCGCCGAGTGCTCCCACGCCCCTGGAGCTGGCGCTGACCCGCGGAGTGCTCCATCGCCCCTGGAGCTGGCGCCTGACCCGCGGAGTGCTCCGATACCCCTGGAGCTGGCACCTGACCCACGGAGTGCTCCATCACTGGGGCTCCGGCCACGGAGGGCTCCATCACTGGGGCTCCGGCAGGTGGAATGTTGACCGTTTGTTGATGTTGTGGGGGGAGGGGGAGTCCTCACATCTCTCCAGGTGGGAGACTGTACCACTTGGGGAAGCCTACAAGATGGTTCCCTGGGATCGGGTTACAGGCCTGACGGGGCGGGGCGGCCCTAGCGCCCTTTTGGCAGCTCAGCCCTCATCCGTTGCCCGTAGAGAGGAGCAGCTGCGGTTGACTCTGGGCCCCGCCCGGGCAGAAGCAGACCCAGCTGGGTCCACCAGCCCGTTCTTGCCACACGGGGCACCTGACCAGCAGGCCCCGGGCGCCGCTTCGGAGGCGTACTTGCTGACACAACTGCGGAGGGAAGGGAGAGGGGCCGTCCAAGCCAGAGCGCCAGGCTCGCGCTGTCGGGGCCTTCTTTAAAAGCCCGGCCTCACTGACATGTGCAGGAACGGGCGTGCGGCAGCGCTTGCCGCTGCCCATCCGGGCTTCTCGCCGAGTGCTAACATCTCCCACCCCTCCCCGGCACGTTCCAAATGTCCAGAACAGCTGGGAACTAATTCTCG
Source organism: Sminthopsis crassicaudata (assembly GCF_048593235.1). Classification (NCBI taxonomy): domain Eukaryota; kingdom Metazoa; phylum Chordata; class Mammalia; order Dasyuromorphia; family Dasyuridae; genus Sminthopsis; species Sminthopsis crassicaudata. The sequence goes on from NC_133620.1 coordinate 443,069,911, forward strand.
CTCGCGGAGGGAGGAGTCGGTGAGGGAGGGAAAGAGCGGAGTTGCCCGGCCCGGAAAGTCTATGAGCTAAGTTTGAACCTACTTTATTGGCTACCTGTCTGGCTTTAGGCTACTCCCCGTCTCCGGTCTCAGTTTCCCTATCTGTCCCTGAGGCGGACCGGCCCTCGCTCGGACCGACCGCTCAGGTACTAGACGGCGCTTCCCGTCCCGGCCGGCGAGAGACGAGACTGAACGTAGGAGACTTGGAAAGTAGCTCTGGCGTGGCGCCATGGCCCCGCCCCTTATGCAAATAAAACAGTCACCGAGAGGGCGTGGCCAAGCTCCTAATGGCCGCGGCACCACGTAGCTACTCCCCCGACACCCCGCCCCCAGCTCCTTTGCCTTCTTCCAGTTGGCTGAGCGTAGAGTGGCCGGAGGCGTGGCTTCCCCTGGTCTTCCGTGGCCCATGAGTCTATATATAGGGGGGCGGGTCGCTGCCTCCCGCTTTCCCCCGAGGAGCTGGACCGCTGGGGAGCTCGCTGCTGGCCTTGTCCGAGCCGCTCCGGAACTGTCCGGGGGCGGAGGACAATGAACGGGACGCGCAACTGGTGTGCAGCGGTGGACTTGCACCCCGAGGGGGACAGCGCGGTAAGAAGTGTCCGGCCGGGGCGCGGCCCGACCCTCCATCCCTGCCCTCTCCCCTTCCCCGCCCCAGCCCGGTTCGCACGGTCTTAGGCGTTTCCTCCCGCGCGTGCCAGCTTCCGCAGGTGCCGGGCCCCTTCCCGCCCCCACCCCCGCGGCCGCCGCTCCGGGACGTGGCTGGAGACGCTGCGTGGCAGCCCGGGACCTTGGACCTTGAATCACTCGGCGATTACTGCCGGAAGGGAGCAAGGACATCTTTCAGTTCCACCTGTATTCTTGGAGCCCTTGGTCCTAAGCCCGGCGCTCTGGCTGATTGGACGTGGGAATGAAGGGAAATAGTCCCTGCCCCCCGTGAACTTACCTTCTGCCGGAGAGCGGCCCACGTGCCCCCGAGAAACTTACACATCCAGGGAGTTGGAGGAGAGACGCAGACAGGCTGGGGATCCTGGGCTTTGATGCCCGGGAGCAGCCAGAAGATAGCAGGGGAAAGAGACAAGTAGATTGGGAGTCCGAGTTAAGATCTTAATTGTGTGCACCTGGAAATTAACTCTTCTTTCCCGTCAGTTTCTCTGCATTGTAAAACGAGAATATTTATAACCGCGTTTGCTTTCCCCACATTGGGAGGCAGGCACTCGGTCTATTGAAGTGCCATGTAAAGGTGTGATGGTGTGATGGATGTGCTGACAAATTATGTCACAGGGTGAGAATGTAGAAAGGTTTTAATTTATTCTATTTCTGATTCTCAGTTTTGGAAGAACCCAGAAATCCGTGGCTCCTTTTTTGTGTCTTGTAGCCTCAAAGATACACCTGAGCTCTTTAAAGATGGCCAGGACACTGTTTGTTTGAACAGACAATAAAAAGATTAGGCCAGCCCTTCCCCCTCCTCATTCAGGTTCCTGAGGTTTCTCCTGTGAAACTAGATTCTAAGGAAAACCTCCCTCACTGAGCCCTGGGGCCTTTCTGCTGCGGAGCGATCTCCCTCTCCGGAGAGCATCCTCTCCCCTACATGCTCTGACCCCTGCCGAATCCTGGTGTGGCCTGGAGCCCATCTGCTTGTACTTCCTGCCTTTCATCTTCGAATCCGAAGGAGGCCTGGGAACGGGAGGAGGGGCTGGGACGAGAAATGGGCACTGGCCCTTTGCTACCGGCCCCGAGAAGCCCCCCTGCAATGTATGCTGGCCCCCTCTGCCTCGGCTGCCCAGCTGTCTCTGGGATTTCCTGGGGAGAGAGGGAGAGGGTGAGTTGTGAGGTTCCGTGTTCTCTGGCTGCTTGAGAGAACTTTATCCAGCGTGGGCGGGTCTGGTTTCATAGATTTTCAAGCTGCTGGAGTGAAACAGGATAGGTGATGTTTTTAAGGGGGTGTGTCTCCCTTCTCCCTAGATTTTGTTCTCTACTTCAGCGACCGCCTGGTGCATTGTCCTTGAGATAGCCCTGATCCAATTCACTTAAAGCATATTTGCGTGCCGGTAATTTCATGTAATTGACAATTATTCATATAATTGCTGCTCCCCCAGCCAAGGAGACTGAGTTTCTTTCAAGCAGATGCTTTGGTCCTGCTCCCCCCCACACCCTGAGATAGGTATGCAAATCAAACATTTACTGGTAATCATGATCTCTACATTCAGTTATGAGACCCCTACGTGGGGTCTTAAACCACAGAGTTGTGTATCAGATTTCTTTTTGAGCAGAACAACAAAGAGGAGGTACCATAGGGCCAATTATCCCATGCCAGTTTCTGCATTCTTAACAGGACATTCATTCTCCTTTGTTCTTTGCCCTAGCCAAGCTTGCATATGATTTGTTGTTCCCTGTCTGCTGGGGGCAGGGAGAAGTTTGGGAGGTAGGGGAGGCAGGGACAGGGAGAGGGGAATATTCAAGGTTCTCTGTTTGTACGATGAAAAAACTGGCAGGGCACTCCTGAGATCATTAGGCCGAAGCTGTGACTTTGAAAGTGAATTCTTGCTCCTTCAGGCTCTCTGATTTCTTTTCTTGTCTGGTGGAGCCGAAAAATGGACTGGACAACGGGAGAATGGAATTCAGACCCTCTTCTCCTTTCTATGAGAATTTGAAACCAGACCCTTTTGAACACGGGGGAGATAGAAACCTCTACGTTTTTTGTCTTCATAGATGTTAATGAAAAGGTTTATCTTAGACTGAGGTTACAGAGGAATGAACTGGCCAGTTGCTTGCCCCTCCTGGACCCTAAAGGAAGTGGGTAGGGATGAAAAGGAGGTAGTCAGAGGAGACTCCCACAAACACATCCTGGATTTCTCTCTCCTGACCTGGTCAGACACCGAGGATTTATGGCTCCCTGGCTGGTCTCCAAAAACCTGTTAATACTTATTGATGGATTCCTTTGTGGGTGGGCAGTGTTTCTGGCTGACCTAAAACGTGGAATGCTAGAGGGGAGTCGGGAGCCAGGATGTCTTGCAGAGTTTTCCCATATCTGCATGTGGACATGATTTATGTGAGCCTTAAAACATCCTCTGATTTCCCCTTTCTCTGCTGGAGGAGGACAGCAGGAATGAACCAACACAGCAGGTAACCTAAATGTCTCTTGTTTAAATTAATGGAAAAGCATTTGTTAAATGCTTAAATGCTTTTTTGTGACTTGTATACGCAGTATTTATCTTTGGCATGGATTCTCTGATTTTACCAAGCTTTCCCCTCTTCCCCTCAAGCCATTCTTTTTATCTGCTTAACCTTTTCTTAACCTTTTTTGGGCCCACCTCTGTGGCAAGACTGGTGAAGTTAGTGGGCTCCTCCTTATATAATGTTTGTAAATGTGTAAAATACTTAAGATTACAAAAGAAACCAATTATATTGAGTTACAGTTATCAAAAAATTATTTTATTTATTTTTTTTGCTGAGGCAGTTGGGGTGAAGTGAATTACCCAGGATCACACAGTTAGGAAGTGTTAAGTGTATGAGGTAACTTGGGGCCCCCTGAATTCAGCACGGGTGCTCTATTCACTGTGACATCTAGCTTCCCCCCAAATTTTTTTAAAAGAAAAAAAAAAGCCCTAATTTCATGGACTTGGGTTAAGAACTCTTGGTCTTAGATTATTAGAATGTGGGGGCAGCTAGGTGGCGCAGTGGATAGAGCACCAGCCTTGAATTCAGGAGGACCCGAGTTCAGACACTTAACACTTTCTAGCCGTGTGACCCTGGGCAAGTCACTTAACCCCAGCCTCAGGGGGGAAAAAAAAAAAAAGATTATTAGAATGTGTTTGCATTGTTTATACACAGTTAGATCAGAGTATGATAAAAAAGGAATAACTGATCCAGAATTTAAAATTCATTATATATCAACTATGCATAGATAATTGAGCTAGCTTATAGATGAAGTATTTGGAATCCTACATTGTTTTGATTACATTCTTCCCCTTTTTCTCATCTTTCTTTTGTCCCCTCAGATGCCCTCCCACCCTCCCTTAAATGGGTGGGAGAAAGGAGAGATTTGAGTGGGCTAAGGATGGGCCCAGAACTTTGGTTTAAAGAAAAAAAACCAACTAACCCAGAAATTTCTACCGTTGTGACATCTCAGTCCCAGTAGGCAAAATTTTGGCAGAATTGTGTTTTAGTAGACCACCAAGACCTACTTTCTCTTTACCTTGTCTCTGAAGTGTTTCCATTATGAAAGAGCCATGCAGATGGAGGGAACCCGGGACCTCTGCTCAAAATAGGAGTTAGGAGCTCTACCCTTGGTGCCTTGGCAAACTTGATTTTTTCTGCATCTCACTTTTCTCACCTGTAAAAATGAAGCAGTTGAGCTCAAAGGCTTCTTCCATTGGTCCCATGGCACCTCCTCTTTGTTGTTCTGCTGAAAAAGAAATCTGATATACAAATGTTCAGCCTTTTAAGCTGTGGTTCAAGACCCCACATAGGGGTCTCATAACTGAATGTCGAGATTGAAAAATTATGATTATCAGTAAATGTTTGATTTGTTTACCTATCTTATATACCTATACACAAGGGGTCATGTAAAAATTTCTTGGGTAAAAAGGAGTCATGAGTGGAAAAAGTTTAAGGGGCCCTATACTAATGTATTTTACAGGGTGAATGAATTACCTTTCTGAAATACATTGTCATATTAAAAAGGAGTCAGGTTAGGGGCAGCTAGATGGTGTAGCGGATAGAATGTTGGCCCTGAAATCAGGAGTTCAAATCCTGCCTCAGACACTTGACACCTCCTTGCTGTGTGACTTTGGGCAAATCACTTAACCCCAATTGCCTCTGGGGAAAAAAAAGAAAAAAAAAAAAAAAAAAGGGAAAGATAATGATGCTTAACCCAAAGGCATGGATATCCTGTATTGGTGGAATTTCAGGCATCCATGATAAGTAGATACTTTGGGGATGACACCATTGCTTCCTAACTAAAAGACTGTCTATTTTGGGGCTCTACCAAGTTCTCCCCATAATCTGTTCTTTCCTCTCGCTTTGCTTGCCCAGAATGCCTAGATTGTTAGAACTGGAAGGAGATTTAATTTAGAGGTTGTCTAGTCCAACCCCCTAATTTTGCAGATGAAGAACTTGAGAGAATCTTAAGCAGAGAGTGAGAGAGCTGAAATTTGACACCATGTTGGCCCGTTTCATGAATGCCATAATTGGCTTTGCTAAGTTTGTCAGGATTTGGAATTAATTAGGTCTAGGCTCTGCAGAGAGCTGAGAAGAGTATGCAGTATAATGGTTAGAGAGAGTTCAAGCCCTGGAATTAGGAAGAGCTGAGTTCAAATGCTGCCCCAGAAACTTACTAGTTTTATGACCCTGAGCAAGTTACTCTTTGAGCCTGAGCCTCAATTTCTTTATTTGTAAAAAGTAGATAATATGAAGATTAAAATGAGATAAAGTTTTGTGAAGGGCTTCCTGAACATTGTAGCACTTTGTGTCAGCTCTTAGTGTTGATTTTTCTCAGGTGTTTTGGAATAGGTGTACATGGAATTTTCTCAGGTGTACATGGAATTCAGATAGAACTAGTCTAAGGACAGTTTGTATTGTTCTTTTATAATTAATATTCAGAAGATTATTGCACAGGTGGATAAAATTAAGGTTTTTTTGATTGATTATTATTAGAAAGAATGATAATAATGAGGAGGATCAGGAAAGGGAGGTTACATAATCTGCAAGTATTTCCTCAGGGTGGAGGTGGGGTGTGCACCCCAATAGTTTCCGTTCCAGACATATGTACTGATTGTAATTGTACTGCATGCTTCTCTGGGTCATGGCACTAGAGTCCCTTATGAAATAGCATAGTTTCCTGGGGTGATGGGTGGGGTGGAGGAGTCCATAGCCAAGATTTATTTAATTCCTTTAGGGGAGGAGTAAAAAATAAGTTTGGGATCTTGGAGAAATGAAGAGGAGCAGTCTTCTGGGATTTTTAAGTTCTTTGAAGAAAGAGGAAAAGGCAGTGTCATTCCTGACATGGTGGGGAAGAGCAGAGAAAAACAGCCAATTTCCCACTCTTAACTAGAGTGACATAAATGAAACACCTTTTGGACCATCTCCCAGCTATTGCTGAAGAAAGCAGAGGAAAGTTGAACACAATCTGATGGGCTTTTTTTGGCTTGAAATGTGGGATACGGGTAACCTCGTTCAGGGCTTAGAATCAGCATTGAATTGTAGTTGAAACTCCCTAGAAGCATTCCCTTTTCTCTTCCAGTTTCTGTGTTCCCAGCTATCTCCTGCACAGATGTCCCTAGAGAATACAGTATCCCTACTATTCTCCTTTCCCATTTCACTGTACACCTTCCCTAATTCCTTATTACTTAGGGATGAGCCCATTTAGATAATCCAGTCCTATTTGCCCCTAGGAAGTTTTGGGAGTGGCTAAGGAAAAACCAGTCAATCAGCAAGCATTGATTAAGTGTCAGTTATGAGCCTGGCACCGGGTTATTGCTTTGGATAGAAATGATATTTGAGCTGAGTGTTAAAGGAAGAGGGATGCTAGGTTCAAATGAGGAGGAAGACATTCCACGAATTGAGGGGATAGTTGGAACAGCAGACAGCCTTTTGTGGGTAAGGAATAGAGAGGCTAGTTTGCAGAGTACAGAAAGGGGATGAAAATCCAGTGGCAGGGGTGAGAGGACCAAGTGATGAAGACCTTTAAAAGCTGAACAGAGGCAGGTTTAGGTCTGTTTCTGTTTTATCCTCGTTGCAATACGGAGCCATTGGACTTTATGGAGTAGAAAGGTGACTTCAGTCTGCGGGATGGATTGAAATAGGGGAAAACTTGAGGCAGCCATAGCAATTCAGAATCTGTTCCAGTAATCCAGATAGGATTTGATGAGGGTCCCAACCCAGGATGGTGACTCTATGGGTAGAGAAAAGGGGTCAGCTGCAAGAAATGGGGGATAGGTAGAAAAGCCAGCATTAGTCTCGCTGACTTTTCTGGGTATGTAGTCGTGAGATGTGAAGTATAAAGATTCTTTGTGTAATGAGACTAAATAAACAAAGGGTAACTTCTGCCCCAGAGAGCCCTGAACTGGGACAAAGATGGACAGTCTTCAGTAGGTGAGTAGGAGTGAGAGAGCCTGGCCCCAAGGGTTTCCTGCCCCCTAATAATCCCTTCTGCTTTTCTTCCCTAACTTTATGGAGCTATCATTATGCTATAACCCTTGGGAACCAGAGCTAGACAAGTGGTTGGTTATCCTTGTTTTTCAGAGTGGGAAAAACTGAGCCAACCTCAGAAGCAGTTAATGAGGCTGGAGAGATCCCATGGGATAGCCGAATCCTCAGTGCCATCTTCCAGCTTGGAGACCTGAATTTTTCCTTCAAAACAGGCATTTCCCTACATCCCATAAACCTTTCTGTTCCCACATGTTCCTAGACTTGTTAGCTTTCACGCTTGGAGAAGAGGAAGGCAGAAATCACAAGTTCCCGCCTAATACCCCTCAGCCTGTACGGATTAGATTTTTTGGTTGTGAGAACCCCTGGGGCCTCATAGTTTATTCCTTCTCTCCCTAGCGTCAGAATCCCTAACCTCTTAGCTATGTGTTTACCCCCCTCCCCTCTTCTCCATCTTTGGGGACTGAGTCATAGGTTGGAGATTTGTTTGAACAGAGCCAAGAGGCTGTCTGTAATTTGAGGGTGGCTGTGCTTCTTCTCCCCAAGAATGTTTACAGGGCTACCTGCCTTTTGATTAGCTCCTGAGGATTTTCCCCTCAAAAAAATGATACTTCCATTCTTGTCACAGAGGATTCTTGGGCCTATATTCAATGGGCAGTTGTCCCTAAAACACCAGGTTGGGATATTCTCTGTAGCAGGGTCATGCACCATCTGCTAGAGAATGTACATTTAATATGATATTCCAGGGATTATTGCAGTTGGATGCTTTTGTGTTTGAGTGATTTTTGGGTGGATGGGGGGGATTAGGAAGGAGAATTTGGATGTAGCTTGTTGATAGAATACAGTCCTCTCTGGCTTATTTCTGATCTCTTTCTAGCTGTTTGTTTCAATGCCCATCATTCTTGTTCGTTCTTTTCAGTCCTATCTCTTTGTGATACTATATGGGTTTTCTTGGCAAAGACACTGGAATGGTTTGCCGTTTCCTTCTCCGGCTCATTTTACAATGAGGAAACAGAGGCAAAGTGAAGTGATTTGTCCAGTCACACAGTTAGTGTCTGAAGCTGTATTTGAATTTAGATCTTCCTAACTCCAGGGCCAGTGCTATCTTTCCACTGCATTGCCTAACTACCCCAAGTTTTTTTTTTTTTTTTTCTTTTTAACTAAAGCTTAATTTTCAAAACATATTCACGGATGATTTTTCCAAATTGACCCTTGCAAAACCTTCTGTTCCAATTTTTCCCCTACTTGGCAAGTAATTCAATCTATATTAAACATCACTACTCCAAGTTTCAAAGCCTGTTTTCCCCTAAACTTTCCATGTCTGCTCAGCACCTAGCATCTAAATTTGAATTCAGAAAACCTGGGGTTCTGTAATCTTGAATGAAATGGTGATTTCTGTTCAGCCCCAACATCCTCCCAGTTCCTTTATCAGTAAAATAAGGGGATTGGTTAAGTCATTTGCCAGATCTCCTGAAGCCCAAAGCTACAAATCCTATCATGTAAAGGGTGACCCTGTCTCTTGGCTTTTGGCCGAGGAGTTAGGAGGTGGCCAAAGGGAAATGAAGGCTCTTGGGTTCTCCTTGCTCTGGCCCTCAGGACTTGCTGCATCTGGCTGGCAATGATGCTGGTGGCTTCTGTCCAATCCCCGTGTCACCTACTAGTGGGGATCTGGCACGCCGGGTGGAAAACTCTTGTGGCTTGCCCCAAAATGCCTGCCTTCTATCTCCCTTAGCAACCTGTTGGGCCATACAGCCAAGTGGGTTTATTTACCAGCCATGAAAGATTAACCTAGACAAAGAGGGAGCAGAGAACATTGTTTGAACTTCTAGATTCAGGATAATGAATGAGGAGGGGGTGGGTACTTCATGAGAACAAATAGATTTTAGAGAGTAATTTGAGACTTATGTTGAAGAGTCCTGAGTAATGGAGGGAGGGAAGGGGAAGTTAGACTGGATTTTAGGGAAAAGGAGCAGTTGGTGATAGAGAAAGAGAAACTTCATAGATCTTCTTTTCCTGCTCTCTTTTCCCCCCATCCCCAATTTAAATGAGATTACGCAACAGCAACAAAGTATAAAATGTCAGTGGAAAGAGGCTGAGGAATATTGGGAAACTCAGGCCATTTTCATCCTTCTCAGTGGTTTTATGTCCTAATCAGTGGAATAGATTGGGCCCCTCCTACCACAGATCTTCAGTGACTTTCTAGTCCAGAAGGGCTGGTTTTGGTCAAAGAAATTGGACCTGGTCATGGTGACTGACTGATACACCTTCTTTGTGTTTTTTTCTGCTGATTGGGGATGCCCCAGCATTCCCCAGCTGCCTGCAGGGAAAAGATGAATTTGGATCTGAGAACACGTTTGTGTCCGTGGGGGAAAAAGAGTTGGCAGGAAGTTTAGCTACTTTAAAAGTGTTTCCTTGTCACCTTTTTTTTTTTTTTTTTCATAACTAGATTTATGAAACTGGAAGTCATAGTTGAGCAGTAGACATTGCTAGTTAAGACTACACAATGAGCCAGAGTTGGGCAAGACCTTAGAGGCCCAAAGGGACCTGACCAAGAAACCTCTCTTTTATAGCCTTTGGATGATCTGTCCTTTGATTTTTTTTTTTTTTTTTTTTTTTACCAATGTTCCAGTTTATTGTTGTTATTAGAATGAGAAGAAACTGTACTTTTGATTGCTAGAATCTTGCTATTTTCAATATATCATGTTCTCTTCTGTCACCACACTCTACCTTTAGTCTCTTAAATAATATCTTCCTACTGATCATTCTGTTCTTGTATTATTTTCTAATTCAAGATTTTGCTGAAGTAGTTTTTTAAACTTTTCTATATTTGCATAAAAGTGCTAGTTTGGAGATAGACTGATCCTAAAGAATTCACTCATTTAGCAGAACCAGAAGATCACTATACACTTCAACAACAATACTGTATGAGGATGTATTCTGATGGAAGTGGATATTTTCAACAAAGAGAAGATCTAATTCAGTTCCAATTGATCAATGATGGACAGAATCAGCTACACCCAGAGAAGGAACACTGGGAAGTGAATGTAAAATATTAGCACTACTGTCTATCTACCCAGGTTACTTATACTTTCGGAATCCAATACTTAACGTGCAACAAGAAAATTGGATTTACACACATATATTATATCTAGGTTATACTGTAACACATGTAAAATGTATGGGATTGCCTGTCATCTAGGGGAGGGAGTAGAGGGAGGGAGGGGATAATTTGGAAAAATGAATACAAGGGATAATGTTATAAAAAATTACTCATGCATATGTACTGTCAAAAAAAATTTATAATTATAAAATTAATTTAAAAAAAGTAAAAAAAAAAATTCACTTTTTTTTTTTTGTTAGGATAATTTCTTTTTCTGAATTTAATGAATGCCTCCTTCTCTCAAAAGAAAGACCATTTTCATTTACAAAGTAGAGCAGGGGAAAAAAAATATGTAAAACCAGATTTTTATTACCTACAGCTTATTTTTCAAAGTATGTACTAAATTCAGCATGTTACTTCCCCACACACACACAGTGGCATTTTTTTTTTTTATTATAGCTTTTTATGTACAAAACATGCATGGGTAATTTTTCAACATTGACCCTTGTAAAAACTTCTGTTTCAACTTTTCTTCTTCCCTCCTCCCCTAGATGGCAGGTAGTCCCATACATGTTAAATATGTTAAAATATATGCTAAATACAGTATACACCATGTTACTTTCAAAACTGCCCTGCATATCTGTATTTTTTTTTTCTGAACTTCATTCTTTAAAAACATGTTTCAAATATTGGGTTACTTGCTATTGGGGGATGGAGGGAGAGAAGGAGAAAATTTTAGAATACGAGGTTTTGCAAGGGTAAATATTGAAAACTATCTTTGTATGTAAAATATTGAAAAATTAAAAAAAGAACTTTTATTATTAAAAACATGCTTCAATAATCTTCTTCTCATTCTTTTCTTTTTGGAGGAACCAACACTATTGTTAGGTCCCTTCTTTCCACTAAGCCCTTTCCCCCCAATAAATAGTGAAAAAATAGTCAAATACAACAAATTCATACATTTGTCATGTCCCAAAATGTATGTCATTCTGCATCCTGGGTCATTCTCTGTCATGAGTTAGGTAGCATGTTTCATCACTGATCCTCTGAAGTCATGGTTGGTCACTGAGCTTATTGGAATTCTTAAAAGTCTTCTGGAGTTGTTTTTCTTTAATGATGTCATCATCATATAAATTGTTCTCCAGATTTTGCTTACTTTACATGATATCAGTTTGTGTTACTCTTCTGAAGTTTCTTTAAAATTTCCTTTCACATTGTTTTCTTATTCTTTTTTTTTTCCTTTTTGATCCAATTTTTCTTGTGCAGCAAGATAATTGTATAATATGTTTACATATATTGGATTTAACATATATTTTAACATGTATACCATATATATTGGATTGCTTGCCATCTAGGGAAGGAGGTGGGGGAAAGCAGGGGAAAATTTGAATACAAGGCAATGCAAGGTTCAGTGTTGAAAAATTATCCATGAATGTTTTAAAAATAAAAAGCTTTAATTTAAAAAAAAATTCCTTTTACATAAGACAATTTCTGTGTGGCAAATGATGGATATAGGTATCACGATCAAGTGGCCATTATTACTTTAATTTAGAAATATTCTTAATATTTATACTCATTATTGTTTCAACAACTCAGTCCAGAATGGGCAAGTGAAAAGACCAGAATATTTCCTTTTTTCTGAATGTTAGGTCATGAACATAGTGATCTCTCTGAGAGGCCCTCCACTAGAGATGTGATCTCTGGAGAGTGGTCTGAGCCAAGGCTATAATGGGGACATGTGCTACTATTGTCTTCCATTAAGACAAAGTGAATATTCTCAGACTCATTCTTGAGAATCCATCTGATGATCTTGGAGACATTTTTCCTTTGTTTTTCCTTTTGTTCTTCCTTTCTTGCTTTCCTGTCAAGTGTTTGAGACTTGATTTGAACTCAAGTCCTTCTTACTTCACTGTATCCACGGGCCACCTGGCTGTCCCAAAGATAAATATTTTCAAGATACATGTCTTGAAGGCAGAGGAGACTTGGGTTTCTGACAGCCAGTTTCTTCCCTTATCATGACCCAATCTTCCTTTCTGATGTTGTTTACTTTCCCTCTGCCCCTTCATTGCTACAATGGAAACATTTTCTGCTATTATGAGCTCAGAGTAACTTTTTCCTTACATACACTTCTAGCTAAGCCTCAGGAAAACCACATCTTTGAAAATGGGAGGAAGTCTATCAAAGGAAAATAGGAACCTGTGATTTCTATTAAAGTTTCCCAACAAGTCCTTTTGTTGATGTCCATTTCAGTCATGTCCAGCTCTTTGAGACCCTTATCTTCGCTAATTCTTGGCTTATTAATCTGATCTTTTAGTGGGAAGGACGATGGGCTTGAGTACCTTCAATGAAATTATTTTGACCTCTTGCTGAGATTGTAAAATTGACTTGATGTTTTAAGTTTCTTTGGTCACAAGACTATTTTAAACATTTTCAAGAAATAGCTTTTCTGTGTTGATGATGTGTTAAGAACTATCGGTCTTGGGCTACTTAACTTGTTGTAGTCAGGTTTTATTTGAACCTTTCTCCTTCTTTTCTTTAGCCAGTTTCAAAGTCCTACAAGATGGTGTCCGGCAGATCAGTCAGTCATTCCCTGTCATCAGAGCTGGTAGAATCCAATGATGGGCATGAGGAAATCATCAAGGTAAATAATGTTCCCCTTTCCTTTCTCCACACTTCTCATTGAAGGTCAAAAAGATGGCAAGGGAATGATGTTGCAAAAAGCATGTGGTTAGAAAATGGGAAGAAGTTCCAGGATTAAAGATCTCTAACAAGGGGTTGATGATGATCTGCCTGACGTGACTTGAGTGTGAAGAAGAGACATGGGCTTAAATGATCTTCCCAGGTTCCTTTCAGATCTTCTGTGTTTATTGAAAAAACAGGTGCTGGGCAAGGGGAGTTGGTGGGCCTGATCTGACTGTGATTCTTTGTAACCAGAACTGTTTCATTCCCCAAATACAGGTTTATTTGAAGGGGAAAACTGGTGACAAAGTCATCCATGAGAAGAATATTGATCAGCTGAAAAGTGAAGTTCAGTACATCCAGGAGGTAGGCAGCCAAATTTTCTTCATTGTATTCCATTAAAATTCTACCAGCCTGAAAGCTCCTTGAGTGAAAAGCCTGTCTTATACCTTTTTATACTTGTCACCATACTTAGCACAGGGTCTCATGTTAAGTAGATGTTCATGGAATGAGTAGTTTTAGATGGTGAGTGGAACCTCGCCTTGTCTGTGCCTCAATTGGCCACTTGTAGATTTTTTAGTCTCTTTCCTCTTTCCCACCCCAAGTCTTTAAAATCTGCATGAACCCATCAAGTTAACTATTTGTGAGGTTGTGCTTAGCTGCTTGATTCCCTTCTCTCTTGGGTGCAGATAGACAGTTTTTCTCCCTTCCACTCACTCCCCCCCATGTCCCAAATTTGTAAGCTCACACTTTCTCCCCAACCAAATAAAAGCCACGCTTGTCACCATTGACCCTGCAGAAGTCAAATTAATCAGCAGGTATTTGTTGAGCATTCAGTCTGTGCTTGGGATTATTCCAGGCATATATTATTAGTCTATAGGCCTGAACTATCATTCTATTCTTTATGAAAATCATTCTTTAAAAGGCACAAATTTCAAGGCCTGAGCTATTTTCTGAGAAAACCAAAGGATCTGAGGAGAACTGGGATGAGGATAGGTGAGAGGTATCATTGGAACTTGAGAATATAATTCAAAATATGTCATTTCACATTATTCACATTTGGATAACGAGCAGCTAGGTTGCAAAATAGGCAGAGCTCCAGGCCTGGAATCAAGAATGACTCATCTTCCTGCATTCAAATCTTGCCTGAAACAGTTACTGAGCTATGTGACTCTAGGCAAGTCACTTAACCCTATTTACTTTGTTTTTCTCTTTTGTCAAATGAGCTGGAGAAGGAAATGGCAAACCACTCCAGTGTCTCTGCCAAGAAAACCCTAAATGGCATCACAGTTAGATATGAGTTAAAAACAAAGATATATGAATTGGATATATGCTCCCTAGGGCTAGAACTATTTCATTTTTATCTTTCTATCCCCAACACCTACCACAGTGCCTAAGACAATAGACACCTGATAAATTCTTACTGATTTGGATTAATTAGCTTTTGTCCATTTTAGGTAATGGGTTGTCAATTTTCTCTATTCCCCTATTTTTCAACCCCTGCCTCCTTATCCATTTCCAGGGAATGCAAATATTTTTAAATGACAACTCAAGGTAAATCTGGCCAAACTAATCCAGGTGATTTTTTTTGATGATGCATATTGGGGGTTTCTTATTCATCAGAATAGATAGTCAAGAATTGACTTTTTGTGAGATGGTGGGGGTATTGGGAACTTGATCTATTCCCTGGATTCCAAAAATACCTAATCAAACTATTTGTCCCTTCTGAGTATATCTCTGGATGACATGAGTATTTTGAGTGAATGGACTGAGAATGGAAACTCTATAAATAGATCTGAGCATTCCACTCCTTCCAACCTTCCCACTTTTCTCAGCTAAAAATCACTTGCCCTCCTCACCAGGCTAGGAGTTGTTTACAGAAGCTTCGGGAGGATATAAGCAACAAGCTTGAGAGAGACTCCAGGGACTTTCCTCAGCAACAGGAGATGCAGGTAACTAATGGGAAATGTCTCCTTGCTTGTGCCTGGCAGCTGGGTTCTCAGTGGAAAGATGGGGTTGTACATCAGTTAGCATTTGTGGATAATCTTCTGTGAATCACATGGTGAGAGAGGAAACAAGAATACATGTGATCCTGCCCTCAGGGGGGTTTCAATCTAGGGAGCCAAGACAAATGTATGCACACCTGTGCTCACCCACACAAACTCTGTTTCATCCTGCATTCAGGTACATACACATAGCTAGGTATACCTCATTATGCATGCAATGTACTAGTTCAAAAATTACATAAAAGTTTAATTTCTGTAAATTGCATAATTTTCAAATTCACTAGAGAAGTTTGCTAATTTAAAGAAATCTCAAAACTCCTGTAAAGTGATGATTTTTTTTCATACAGTGGATAATCCCTCCTTAGGGATGTTTTCCTAAGTTCATATTTTCACATAGTAAATATATAAATAATGCAAGACCACTGGTATAGTTACAGAGCAATTTCATTCAATCATTTATTTTAATAGATTGGCAAAAAGTGCTGTCTTCAGAACAGAAATTCTTTCTCCACTTTCTACTCTTCTGTCCTCTTAATCAAAGCCTGGTTTCTGTAAGAATAACCGACGTAGATCCCCTGAAAGTTTACAGAGTATCCTTCACAAATGATCTCCATGGATCCTCATAACAAACGTGAGAATTCAATAAAAACAAGGATTATTATCCCCCATTTTAGGTTCAAGGTGAATTGTGCTTTGCCCACTGGCACCCAAGAAGTGGCAGAAATGAGGCTCATGTCTCCCATGATGATGATGATAATAATAATAAGCATGTATGTAGCACCTACTAAGTGCCAGGCATTGTATTAAGCACTTTAAAATTATCTTAATTGATCCTCGCCACAGTCCCGAGAGGTAAGGTGCTGTTGGCACTGAGGCAGCGCCACACAGCCAGCGGGTGTTTAAGATGCCGCTGTCCCCCACAACTCACCCTCAGCTATTGTAACAACTCGGATGCCAAACCTCAGCTAGGTGGTCCAGTCACTGGGGGGCTGACAGTTAAAGTCGGGACATCCCAGAGCTTGAAGGGAACCTTCATGGCTCAGGTCATCAAAACCATTCCAAGAGGAAGATAAGGAAACATTTCCTGTTTCCTGTGGACATTACATATATGTATGTGCATGCAAACACAAAAAAATACATGAATGATAACTGTTTGTAGAATATATATGTGAATACATGTTTTACATGTGAGTGTAGAACATACTTGTAGAACAATACAGCTTGTAAAAACTACATGCAAACACAATATGACACAGAGTGTAGTATGTGTGCAAACACATGTTAGATTGTAGACCATACATGCAAACGTGATACAGCTTGTAAGATCTGTATGCAAACATACTGTGTTACGGGATACAGATTTAGATTGTGAACATGTGTTTTAGTGATACACTGTAGAACATGCAGACATAATGTGTTATATGATATAGATTGTAGAATATGTATGTTATGTGTTTATGTATGGTGAATTATAGAACATATGCAAACACGTATGATACAGCGTGTGGGATCTATGTGCAAACATAATGTTATATAGGATATAGATTATAGAATGTGCACAAACACATGTTTTATACATGATAAAGAATAGAACATATGCAAACATGATGCACCTTATAAAATCTATATGCAAACATGAAACAGCTTCTAGAATCTAATATGTATTATATATGTTAGATCATATGTATGAGAACACATGGTTTATATATGAAGGATTGTAGAACACAAACATGTGATATAGATTGTAGAATCTACATGCAAACATGTGTTATATATGATATAGATTGTAGATTATATGTGTAAATGTAATTTATGTAGATAGTGACTAGAATATATGTGAAAACACATGATACAGCTTATAAAATTTATGTGCAAACATAATATGTGTTATATATGATATAGATTGCAGAGAGATATGCAAATGTACATATATGTAGAGTGTGTGTTTATATGATAGAAACTAGAATATGTATGAAAGTGTAACAGTATATATCATAGAGATTATAGTGTGTGTGTGTATAGAGACAGACAGACATGTATATGTGTGTCTCATTCATTCAGGTTGTAGAACGTTAACTCCTTGAAAGTCAGGACTGTCAGTGTTTCTAACATATACTTCATACGTGCTTGTTAAATTAAATATAGAAGGTAATCCAGTCCAAACAGGAATGTGTGTGTGTAGAGATGAGTGGTGTATGTGTTCCGACATAAATGCCCATGTTACGTTTTGTGTAAAGCATGCGCGTTGTTACTGAGGGCATCGGGTAGTCTGGGGCCTGGCAGGGAGGTAGAGAGAACCCAGCTGGGCCTGAGATTGGGCCCCGGAGAATTCCCCGGCAGATTGCTCGGCGGCGGGCAGCTTGCACAGCAGCCCCTCTGCTTCTTGTTCAGAAGCTGCTCCCAGAGCCCCATGGAGGAGACTTCTGGTTAGAAGGCGGGAAGTGCCGCTTTTCGGCATTCCCTCCTCCCGGTCTGTGCCAGACTTTTTTGAAACTCTGAGGGCAGAGGAAAGTCTGAGTGTTGGCTACAAGCAGATGCTTGTATTTGCTGAGCTTGGGAATTGGGGCCAATTCATAGTTTCCCAGCTGGGAAGGTTTTTGCTTCTCGTTTTTCCGAGTATACCAGTAAGCAATTAGGTCATCCTGCTCTGCCTCCCACAATACCAGCCCTACCCCCCACCCATCATTTCTAGAAAGTTTCTCTGAAGTCCCGGAAGCTCCAGGGTTTCTGGGAAGGCCTCTCCATGCCAGCTGACCAATTTCCTTTTTACCTTTGGACAGGTGCTGTTGGAAGAGCCAAATGGTTTCAGGCAGTCTTTCTCTTCTCTGTACAAGAGCCCCACAGATACACTGGTAGGTAACAGCCCAGAGAAGCTCCCTCGGGGACCCGGACGCCCCTTCTTCCCTTGCTGGTAGGGGGGGGCTCCCCAAGAGCCTTCCTTTCTTTTCCAGGCCCTTTGTAGAGCTGGGGCGTGAGCCATGTGCCCAGTCCGAGGATGTCCTTTAGACAAGTCGGGTAGAGAAGAAGCATTTATGTTGTCTCCTGTTGGCCCCCCCCCCCATTCAGACAGATTTTATCTTATTTGAGTTGATCCTCACAACAGTGGGGGAGGGAGGGATGCTTTTATTGTCCCCTTTCAGTTGAAGAAGATGAGATAGAGTTGAGATGACTGGCCAGGCTCACACAGCTGGTAAAAGTCCTTCTGGGCCCACTGCCCCGTCCACTATGCCCCCAGTTCCCCAGATGGACTTTTTTGGCACCTCCCTCCTCCTTTCCTCCCCCACCTCTCTTTTATCTCTGCACTTGACTGCCATGTTGGGGTAACCAGTTATAATGACACCTTTTAATATTTATCTAGCCCCTTTCTTCTCACAAACTCAAAGCTCTGCCGATGTTATCACTCTTATCTCTGTGGTGGCCTGTGAGGCAGGGAGAGGCTGGGGTTCCTTCTCTGTATTTTGTGGTTGGAGAAACTGGGGCTCAAATAAGGGACCTGCTCCTTGACTCGGGGGACCAAGGACTGGAGCTCAGATTCTTCTTCTTGCGGCTGAGTGCCCATCCTGCCAGCCCCTCAAAGCTCATGCCTAAAGACCCTGGCAGTGGGATGGCAGAATTTGGGCTGAGCTTATGTGCCAGCTCAGCTTAACTACCAGCCCACGGCTGGGTGTGGCCAAGCTCAAGCTAAGCTCTAACCCATGCTGGGAGGGGGGGGTGTGTGGAGTAGTGGGGGACGGCTTCCCTTCTAATCCCCAACACTCCGGCAACAGGGAGGGGATGAAAAAAGGCTTAAAAGACTGCTCTGGGGGCACGCTAGCATAGTAGGAGAATTGTGGCCCCTTCCCTGAAGGCATTTCTAGTGTCACTGAGGAAAAGTCTTCTCAAGCTTGGTGAGGGAGTCACTTGGTCCCTACCCTCAGGAAAGAGTGGTTTGACTGAGGGGGTATCGAAAATTGGAGCAAGACCTTTGCAAGAACATCATAATAATTTTTATTTTGAAAAGCCATGAATTTTGATTTTAAAAAAGTTATTTGGCTTGCTATCACAGGAAGGAAAAGAGGGAGAGAATTTGGAATTCAAAAAAATTTTTTTAAAGAATGGTAAAAATTGTTTTTACATGTAATTGAAAAAAAAGTAAAATATTATTCAAAAATATTAACTTTCATTTTTAAAAATTTGAGTTTGAAATTCTCTTCCTGTTGCTAGCCAGCCCCTCCCACACCCATTGAGGAAGGCCAACAGTGTGCTCACCATGATACATGTGAGGTTTTGCCATCTTTCCATTTTAACTAAGAACAGGATAATTATTGACATATAATACGTCAAAGTTTACAAAGCACTTTATATGTATACTATATACATTTATATATATATTATACATATAATATTTTACCTCCACACACACATATATATAATCTTTTCATTTTAGCTGAGAACAGAATAATGATTAACATATGAAATCTTAAAGTTTACAAAACATTTATGTAGACACATTTTATATATAAAATCTTTTTATTTTAGCTGAGAACAGGATAATTATTGACATGACACGTTAAATTTTATAAAGCACTATATAGATGTAATATTTTACATACATTTATATATTTACATACACACATACATATATATATATATATATATATAATTTTTCCATTTTAGCTGAGAACAGGATGATTATTGACATGACACATTAAGGTTTATAAAGCACTATATATATATATTTATATTTATATATATATAAAATATTTTACATATATATATTTACATACACACATATACATACACACATATACATATATATATATACATATATATAAAATCTTTCCATTTTAGCTGAGAACAAGATAATGATTAACATATGACCCATTAAAGTTTACAAGTCACTTTATATATATAAATATGTATATATACACACAATACTTTACATATATATGTATTACATATACATATATATAATTTTTCCATTTTAGCTGAGAACAGGATAATTATTGATGTATTACATGTTAAAGTTTACAAAGTACTTTATATTGTTTTATATATAAACATTTATATAATATATACACACAATATTTTACATATATGCACACGCATCCACACACGATATTTTACACATATAATCTGAACTTCGCACAGACTTTAAGGGTGGAAGGGATTGCTACCTACAAGCTTTATTTTCCTTTTATATGAAGCGGGTCTAGTTGGTTTCAGGGACGTACCCACGGCCCTGGAGCTGGTGAGTGTCCAAGGCAAGGTTAGAAGTCGGGCCTTCTTGCCTCCGGTCCCGCTCTCTACTCCTTCCATGAGACCCTGTAGAATGCCCTGCTGAAGCTGTCCCACGATGCTCAGGACCCCAGGTGAAGGGCAGCCGGCAGTGATTAGGCTCCTCTGGGACCTCTGGTCTCCGGCCGGTCCTTTTATGGGGTGGACTTCCTTTGGGGGGCAGGCTGCCCATGCACTTCTTCCCCCGAGTCTCGTGAACAGCTGCAGTAACTCTTGGGCCCCCCTGCCCTAATGGCCGGTGTTTGGTTATAGATGCGAAGTCATCACAACGAAGACCCCGAGAGCTTGAAGGAAACCGTCCGAGAGCTGCTGGCCAAGCTGCAGGAGGCCGAGAGGCAGCACCAGTCAGACAGGACCCATTTCGAGGTGAGGAGCCGTAGCCCCCGTGACCCGTCTTCCTTTTGCCCACTCCCCCCCATCCCACTGATAGGCCCGGCCCACGTCTAGAACATGTCACGGAGTGATGACGGCCTTGGGTTCAGAACGTAGCTCACAGGATGATCACGGACCCCCACGTGCATCGGCGTTCTCCCGTTAAAGTTCTCATGTGTACTTCCTGGGGAGGCTCGTGTGCCCTCAGCAGAGTGCAGGTTCCTGGAGGGTGGGGTGCCGAGCCACAAGCCTGGTATAAATGTTGAGACGGATAAATGTCCGTTTGCTTCTGAGTCTTTGTGATCCCGAAGGGGGTTTTCTTGGCAAAGACTCTGTGGTGGCTCTCCATTCCCTTCTCCAGTGGACTAGGCCCGGACTGAGATAGGTAGTGAGTGTCGGGGGCTGGGTTTGAATTCAGGTCTTCTGACTTCAGGCTGCTCCAGACAGAACCTTCCTTAAGGGCTTACTCTGTGCCAGGAAATATGCTAAGTCCTGGAAATCCAGGAACAAGCCAGCAAGACACATGGGGCTGCAGGATCCCCTTTAGGATACGAGGGAGTAATGGAGAGCTCGCGTTCCATACTCTCTGTCACACCCTTCTCTTGCCCAGTGCTGCCATGTTGAAAGGCAGGGGAGTAATGGAGATGTCCCTGCCCCTCCTGATCTCCCCTCTTAGGCAGATATGGTCACTGTTTGCTCAAGGGCCTCGGGGCTACTTTGGCAGTCAGCAGTCGAGTCTGTGCCCTCTGAAGGGCAGGGAGAGTGGCGAGGAATCGTCCCAAAGATGGGTCACTCAGAAGTCATTACTGTCTGCCGCAGTCTGCTCTTTCGCAGACTTTTCTTTCCAAACCCCTTTGACTTAGACTAACATAGGAATTAGTGTGCAGTCTCTGCACAAGCTGGCTTGGTATTGGATCTGAGCTGGAGGGGGGAAGACAGGCATTGGGTCCAGGAACAGACCGAGGAGTAGAGCTGCCCCTGTAATAAAAGGAGACTCGAGAATCCAGCTTCAGGCTCGTCAGAGGAGCTGACTTCCAAAGAAACGCAAATATTTCCCAGTAGTGTTTTATTTTTCCAAATATATATAAAGATAGTTTTCAACATTCATTTTTGTAAAACTTTGTGTTCTACATTTTTCTTCCTCCTTTCCTTACCCCTCTCCCCCAAGCAAGCAATCTGGTAGAGGTTAAATATGTAAAATCCTTTTAAACATATTTTATATTTGTCATGTGGTACAAGAAAAATCAAACCAAAAGGGGGAAAAAACTACAAGAAAGACAGCAAACAAAAAAATGAAAATACCATTTAGATATATGTGTGTTTGTATATACATATATGTGTGTATATGTAGATATGCATGTATATAAATATATGTGTATATATAATCATACATGTGTATATAGGTGTATTATGTGTGTATGTATATGTAAGTATATATGTATATATTTGTATATGAAGATATGTGTACATGTGTGTGTATGTATATATAAACGTATAGGTGTATGTATGTGTATATGTGCATATATATGTATATGTGTGTGTATATAAAAGTATGCATGTGTGTGTGTATTTGTATATATGTGAATATTTGTGCCTAGCACAGTGCTGAACCCTGGAGATAGAAACGTGAAAGCAAAGCCAGTTCCTGCTATCTAGAAGCTCATGTTCTAAGGAGAAAGACCGCGCCCTTCGGGTAGTGACGGTCCGAGATTCACTCTGGGCCTGAATCTTACTGAGGGGGTGAGTGGGCCCCAGCAGAGGAGGCTGACAGACTCCTTCCAGGAGTAGTGGCCCAGGCAACTGGGTCACGGTCCATGCTGGAGGGTAAGAAAGAGTACGACTATCAGGGCTGAGGTAGCCTCCACCGTTACTGCTCACAGACTAGTGGGCACTGCCCTCCCCGGTGAACCTCACCTTACTGGGTTCTGCTTTGGCAGAAGCTCCCGATTAGTGAAGAGTAAGGGAACTATCAAGGAGCTGACTTATCTCTCAGTTTCCTTGTCTCTAAAATGACTTGTTTTTCTGGAATGATCAGGGATAAATATAAAGTTTTCTTTATGACTTCATTCTAAATATAGATATTTTTAATATGGGGCTAGCTCATTTATGAGACACCAGTCAGATTTTATTTACGCTATCTTAAAATGAAGAAAGGCAATCCAGAGGGGAAGAGCTAGGTAATCTCTAGGGTCCCTTCTATCTCCAGTACTCTCTTCGGCTATTTTTAGGGTGGAGAAGGGATGGAGCCTGGGGCTAAACATTTGCTGGCTATAATTCCGAGTGGAGAACCCATGGTGGCTATTGGTTATCTCCTCTGAGCATAGGAGGAAGAGGAGGCTGCTGCTGGATATGCTGCTTTTCCTGAGAGGGAGTAAGCCTTGATTGCCACTGCTGACCAGGAGAGGTTGTCGATTATTTAGAATTCTGGAAGGGAGCTTAATCTGGGCGCGTGAGCGCCTCTCCCACAGCACTGTTTCTCTGGATTGGCCACCTTCCTTGGGTCACATAAAAGTGGCTGGAGTGAAAATGCCCAGCTCCCATTGGCCAACAAGACAAGGACAATTCAGACCCAGGGTGCTATTTATATACCAGCGATACAATGTCCTCTTTCAATGGTATATTTTCAGTGATGGGGATGGATTGTGAGTGCCTTTTCTGAAGAATAACAGCTGCTGGGATTGAGAGTGAAGTGAGACCTTGGAATAGTGACCTTTCTTTCCTTTTAGAGAGTAGATCTATAACTTTGACCTCATCAATACCATTCATTTTTAATTCTGTAAGCATGTATTAACCCTTTACTGTATACAGCCAGGCACTATGTTAGGTGAGGGGGAGGGTGCAAAGATTTAAAAAAACAAAAAGGAATTTCTGCCCTCAAAAAGCTTAACATTCTTTTAGAGGGATACAAGAAGCACACAAATACAAAATAATTTGCCAAGGATTCAAGGAGAATACCTACACCTGGTGGAATTGGCTTAGGGAATATGGTTTCCAGAGCTTTGAGTTTTGAGCTAAGAAGATCTGAATTTAAATCCTACTTTAGTCAGTAAACATTTATTAAATGTCTACCATTTGTTAAATGTCACTGTGCTGAGTGCTAAGGATACAAAGAAAAACAGAACAGGTAATAGCCATTTGTCCCTAGACAAGTATAACTTGTTTTCTCCCCAGCCTCAGTTTCCTCATCTGTAAAATGGGGGATAATACTTACCTCCCTAATCGTAACAGTGGTAGCTGTAGTAATAGGAGTAGTGGTAGTAACTTTAGTGGTGGTGTTAGTAATAGTAGCAACTTTAATAGTAAGTGGCAGTATTTATAGTAGTAGTCATGGTAATATAGTAGCATTAGTAATAGTAGTGGTAGTAGAAAAAAGCCTTGTATTAGGAAGTGTGGCTCCCGAGTGGCTTTTAAGGAGCCCGGGCATCCCAGCAGCCAGGGTCGAGGAAGGAGAGTGTTCCAGGTGTGAGGGCTAGCGCTGCACAAAGCCCAAGGGCAGGAGTTTGAGCGGCCCAGAGACTGGTTTGGCTGGGACACAAGTGTCCATGGAGGGTCGTAAAATGAAATAAAGTTGGTAAGAGACGGTCTGAGGGGCTGAGAAAACCAGGCCAGATGTTTTCCCTCAGAAGTTAGAAGACAAGAGAAGCTTGTTTGGATATAAGAGTCTTTTGTGAGTTGTCTCATCCTGCTGTTTTGTTTGAATGATCCTCTGACCTTTTCTAGCAAATACACTTTCTTTGTTTATGTTTCTGGTTGAGAGGATGAATGGGGGGGAGGGGGAGTGTGTGTAAAATCAAGATACCTGATTGCCAAGAAAATCCAGTAACATTCACTAACTGTTGCCAGGTGGGGTTTGCTGCTGGAGATCTGTATATTAACTTTCCTTGATAACCGCAAACAGGGGAGATAACATGACCAAAAAACCCGCCTGGGAGTCTCCTTTTCCTCTCCCGGAACCTACCTGGGGAGAAGCCGGACCTGCCTGTTTTTCTACTTTCCCCACTCCTAGACAGGCCCTTCAGAGGCCATCTGGCTCCTTCCCCTGAACCTAGTCCAGCGTGGGTCATTTTATATCAGAATAGTGGTGAGCTAGAAAGCCTGAGGGACATCCCGTGTCTAAGCCTTGACTCAGTCAGTGCTCATACTGTAGGCAGGTCACTTCATGTCCCTGGGTATCAGGGTTTTCTTTTTAATCTTTAAAATGAACTTTCCAGGCCTGAGCCAGTCTAAAATGTTGGTTTTCTCTCTTATTTTAAAAAGAAAGGAAAAAAATAAAGGGGGAACAAAAGAACCTTTTCTACATCATTTCCCTACCTACCCAATCAATACTAAGGAAGTTCTTCCTAGCATATAATTTGTCTTCCCGTGTTCTGTTGTGGACACTGAAAAAGCGTCAGAAAAGTACTATGTCATTTTAGCAGGAGTGCCGCTAAGAGGGGAGAAGAGAGTGGCAGAGGGGAGCAAAGGGCTTGTGTTAGAAGCTGTGCCCACATAGAAGTCCCAGAGGTGGACTTTAAACCAAGACCTTCCTGATTCCAGTCTAGCACTAGACCTGCCCCCTACCCCCGGTGGAAAAAAAGAATTAAGGACATTTTGAAAGAAATGCCTCATTAAGTACTGTTGGATCTACTGACAGGACTTGGGGTCCTGGGAGCACTAGCGGTGGATTAGACTCTTACTATTTAGCACTTTGTGGTTCGGTGGGAATTCCCTCTCTTTGAGGGAATTATCTGTCTTATCTGTCTCTGAATCAGAAGGGGAGAGCTCTCTATTCTGTTTACCCTGAGGGCCAGTCCGCCAGTGTGATCATTTGTGGACTTTTGGAATCCCGATGTGTTTGGCTGAGAAGAGGTCTTGGCTAATTAGCAGATACCATCTCCATCTTTTATTTTTAAGCTTAATCTTGTGGTTACTGGGGAGGAATGGCCAGGGAAGGAGACCTTCATAAAACATAAGCTTCTTGAAGACAAATTGTTTCAGGTTTGTCTTTGTATTTATCAATGGTTTCTAGAACAGTGCCCGGGATTATTAAGTATATAACAAATACCTGTTGATTGGCTGAGCTCAGCTCTAGCCCACTGGAGTTATCTTGAAATGGAGAGGGGAAAAAGCCTTGTTTCTCTTTTGTCCCGTTCTCCCAACTACTGCCATGCAGTGTCCTTGGTCAGACTTTACATTTTCTGTTGAATCTTCCCCTATTTTCTCCATAACACAGGTTCGTCACCTCTGAGTCATTTTTGACCCTTTGCCTCAGCCCTCCCGTGTCTGGTCATTTCCCCTACATTGAGCTCTTTCTCATTCTTTTTTTTCTTTCTCGGGAAGTAGCCAGGTTCAGGGTCTCATCACTTCTTCCCTGGACTATTGCAGGAACTTCTCACGTTGTCTCATTGCTTCCTTCCTTTTTTCGTTCTGTTTTCCACACCTGGCTAACAAAATCACTCTCCTCTTGTTAGATGGCTCTCTCCAACCTGCAGATAAAATACTAACTTCTCAGTGTGATGGTTAACTGTCTGCCATTATCTGGCTCCCACCTACCTTCCCAGACTTGTATTATTCCCCTTCCTGAACTGTGTTCCAGCCCAACTGGTCCACTCCCTATTCTCCAAACTCAGCGTGCCATCTTTTGACTTCCTGCCCTGGGCTGAAAGGCACTTCTTTACCCCCTCAGAATCTCTAGCTTTCCAAGGAGCAGGGGTCACTCACCCCCAATCTTTACATGAACAGATTCCTCCTTCTGCTACCAATTCTAAATAAATTAAATTTACTTGTCTGTGTCCATGATGTACCTCCCTGATAAAGATGTCAGCTGCTTAAAGGCAGGGACAGATTTATTTTTGTCTCTCATTCTCTAGTATTTAGTATGATGACTTGGACAAAGTAGGCACCTGCTAATGGAATTTTATAGCTCTCCCCTGCAGATTTCTGTGGGGTGGATCTTCCCAGTTACCAAGTGACCGTTCTGTATTTTAGACCACACTTAGCCGGTACCAGAGAGAAGCTGAGGTGAGCAGTTCTGCCCTTCAGAGAGCGGAAAGCAAATTGGAGCAGAGAGATGCGGAGATTCTCGAGCTTCAGAGGTGCATGCTGGGGATGGAGAAGGTGACTATTCCATTCTCTTGGATTTCAGGTCCTCAGGGCTAGGAGACACCCTAAGATATGACCCTAGTCCACCCTCTTGCCTTGGGCACTTCTGCTGTCCTGCACACTCAGACCTGGCTTCTTTTTACTGGACATTCCACAATGGTGGATTTCTTTCCTTGTTTGAAAGATGAGGAAGGTTGTTTTTTTGGGGAGGAGGGGTCTCCCCTTAGCCTCTTCTGTTGCTGAGGAAGCCTTTTCCCTTCCAGCTTGTACATCTCCCATTTAGACTTGGAGATTGTTTTTAAGTTGGCACTTGGTGCCCGGGGAATGGGAACCAGAGTTGGCAGATGAACCAGCTCTGGAATCATCAGGGCTGGGCTTTCCCGCAGGGCAGCAGGGTGAGGTTTCTGAGGGGGAGAGGGAAGGGTTCTCGATCTCAGCAGAAGACTCCCCGTGAGCCCATCTCCATGTCCCCAGAAGTAGATGCCTTCCCCCATCCCAACTTTGCCTTTCTCTGGCCCTGCCTAGGAACAAGAGAGCTTGCAGGAGAAGGTCAGGGAAGGGAACACGGCCCTGGAGGAGCTTCGGACCCGCAGTGCTGACTGCCTTGCAGAACAGGAAAAGTAAGGCTCCTGCTTGCTCACTTTGCAGCTGGGGCGGGGGCGTTGCATGCTGTGGCTCTCACAGGGCCAGATTTGGGGAGGGAGCTGCTGCTGATGTCACACCTGGCCGGCCTGACTCACCCACATGCTTCGGCAGGGTGTAGACTCTTCCTAGTTTGGGAGCCTGGACCACCTTGGGGGGTCCCCCCTCGCCAGGGAGCTCTGGGCAGTCAGAGCTGCGGCTGAGAGGGACGGATCAACTCTCTGAGCTAGGAAGAGGACCTAGGCGCTCGCTTCAGCAGCACGTATGCCAAAATTGGAACGCTACAGAGAAGATTAGCAAGAAGGGACCTGGTGTCATAAGTGGGGAGCAAAATAAGACCTGGTTCGTACCCATATTCAGAGTTAATGTGTCCTCCATAAAATGGATGTGAAATACCCAGTGTGTGAAACACACCCTGCCAAGTGCTGCAGGAGAAACAAAATGTGGATGTCCAGAGAGCCTGCCTGCAGAAGTTATAGGATGTGTGAGCCCAAGGGGAGCAGAGGGCACCATAATAGGGAAAATCAAAGGCGGCTTCCTGGGGGAAGTGACATTTGAATTTGGCTTTAAGGGCAGCTACTTGGTGCAGTGGATAGAGCAGGAGGACCTGAGTTCAAATCTAGCCTCAGACATGTAACTGCCTAGCTGTGTGACCCTGGGTAAGTCACTTAACCTCAATTGCCTTAGGGAAAAAATAATAAAATTTAAAAAAAAAATATTTTAGGAAAAAAGGGATGGAGGGCAGGTAAAGTACAGGTCACATAAGGGATACAAATAGTAGTCTAGTTCAGACCAGTCATAGAGAGAGTGTCTTGAGAAAAATGTGGAAAGGCAATTTTTAAAAACTTAAGTCATCTTTCAATCATGTCAGAGTCTTTGTGACCCCATCTGAGGTTTTCGTAGCAGAGATACTGCAGTGGTTTACCATTTCCTTCTCCAGCTTGTTTTACAGGTGAGGAAACTGAGGCAAACAGAACAAAGGGATTATCCAGGGTCATACAGCTAGTAAGTGTCTGAGGCTGCATTTGAACTCGGGGAGATGACTGTTCCTGACTCTGGGCCCAGCACTACCGACTTCACCACTTAGCTGCCCCATAAAGAGCCATGACTGAGCACAAACAGCAGCAGTTGTGTAAGGTCTTGTGGAATCTGTGGAAGCTTTTGATTAATGAAGTGGTATGGCTTTGCAAATGAATAAGAGATTTGGCCACAGACTAAAGGATGAGGTGGAAGGTGAACGTGAGTGGAAACAGAAGCACCTATTGGAACTCCCTGTCTCTGGAAGGGTTCCAACAGAGATTAGATGGGTGACCTGAGGCAGTTTGATATAGTGGGAGAGGGGAGCCTTTATTGCAATCCTGAGCAAATCACTGAGAAAACCCAGATCAAAACTTTCCTGGAGAATTTACATTAGCGGGAAATAGTTGCTATTACTTAGGGATAAGTGTGATTGATTCTATATGTGCATGAGTAAGCATGCATAAAGTCATTTCCAATAGGAAAGGCCTCTTATAGGAAGTAGGAACCAAGTAGAGCCTTGAAAGAAGCTTAGAAAAGGTGTATTTATCCAGCAGAGGCAAAAGAAGAAATTTCAACAGTGATTTGGGAGGGAGATTTAAGTTACTTCTAATTTAATTAATATTAAATGATGAATAAATTACTTTCTACTTTCCTTATGGTCAGGGACACAGAGAAAGCCTGTGTCATTGAAACACATAGAGTAACACCAAATTAGGCCACTCTCAGCCCTAAGCCACTGAGGAATTTCTGGCCTCTTTATGCTGTAGGCCATAAACAGAAATAAACTGTCAACTGATGAATCATAGATCCAGTTTAATGTTGTTGTATTTTGGGTATAGTCTAAACTATAATCTTATTAGGCCTGTACATCTTAATTCCTGTCACAGTCTTTGAGGATAGAGCTTTTCTGAGGCCTTTATTCTTGTCCTCATGACTCTAGATCTTAAATTTAGGTCAGCCATGAAAAATCTAAACATTTTATTTTTAGTTCTTTGCTTTTGTCATCTGTCAGGTCCCTGACCTAGTCTGTTTCCAGAGTGGGTCAAAAACTCAAAACACAACTGAATTATTTTGGGTTATTCTCTTTCTTTTTTTCCCCCTATATTGAAAGCTTGAGTTAATGGAAATATAAGAGGAAGAAACCACATCTATGTGGTTATTTGGATTTTAGGCAAAAGGAGGAGGGAAAGAGAAAAAAATGAAGCGTGAAAGAAGAAAAGGGAGGAAGAAAGGGGGAGAAAGGAATTTTGTTGATTCTGCTTCCTTATTTCTGCATCAGTTTATATATTTTTGTGCTTTTATTTATTACATTAATTGTTGCTTACAACACAATACAATATTCCATTGCATTCATGTGCCACCATTTGTTTAGCCATTCCCCAACTGATGGATATCTATATTGTTTTCCATTTCTTTTCCATTACAGAAATTACCATTGTAAATATTTTGGTATTTTTTGGAGACTCTTCTTGTGCCCTCTTTGGGATATAAGCCCCACAATGGAATCTCCAAGTCAAAAAATATGGCTGTTTTAGTGATTTTATTTACACAATTTCAATTTGCTTTTCAAAGTGATTATACCGATGCACAGATCCACCAGTAGTGCACCCAGAAAGCCTACCTTTCCAACGCCTCCAGTGTTAATTATTATCATCTTTTTTTGTCTTTTGTCAGTTTTTGGGATGTGAAGTGAAACTTCTGTTACCTTGATTTGCATTTCTCTTATTATTATTGAGTTAGAGGATTCTCTTTCTTATGCTTCTGATTACTTTGCAACTTTTCTTGAAAACAGTTTGTTCTGGGCAGCTAAGTGGCCCTGAAGTCAGGAGGACCTGAGTTCAAATCTTTCTTCAGACATTTAACACTCCCTAGCTGTGTGACCCTGGGCAAGTCACTTAACCCCAATTGCCTCAGTTAAAAAAAAAAAAAAGAAAAGAAAGAAAACAGTGCATGCCCCTTGACCACTTATTGATTGGGGAATGGCATTGTTTATTTTTATCTTGTTTATATTTATCTTAGATCCTAAATCAGATTACTTTGATACAAAGATTTTTTTGTTCTCCTTACCTTATCCTAGGTGCATTAATTTGTCTATGCAGAAGTTTTTTGGTTTTATGTAGTTGAAGTTGTAATTTTATCTGGTTTTGGTTTGGTTTGGTATACATCTCCAATCCATAACTCTGAGAGGTATTCCCTCGTATATCTTCCTTCTTCACTCTCTCTAAATCATCCTTGACTCGGCTACCAAAATGATTTTCCTAACACATGGATCTACCCAAGCCTCCTATAAATACAACTCAATGTAATTTCCAGGGGCTCCCTTCTATCTCCATCTTCTCTGTGGTCCTTCAAGCCTTTCGTAATCTAGCCCCTCCCTACCTTTCAAGTCTTGATGCTTTACTCATCCTCCAACCACAGTGGCCCACTTGCTAATCTTCACTAGAGCTAGTGCTCTGTCCTCTGCACCCCTTGGCCGCCTACATTCATAAAACCATTTATTTTATAGACTATGTTGCTTATATAAAATCTGATCTATAACATATATAAGTAATGGGCTTAGAACAGGCAGGCTGCAGTCAGACTTCCCTACCTACTCAGCCATTTTTCTGCTTTTCTCCTTCCTCACACTCTAGCTCTGGAGCCTTAATCAAATGCCCTCTGCCCTCTAGTAGAGAAGCTCCTTAAGGGCAAGAATTCTCTTTCCTTTGACATTTATAATCCAGTAGTTGACGTGTAAGTGCTTAATAATTTTTTATTCATATTAAAATACAATTAAACTATTTTAACAATCACTCATATAAAATGCAGATTTTCCAAACAAAAACAAATTGAGAAAGAAAATAGAGAAGAGGTAGAAAAAGAAAGTTTTGGAGTTTAAATGCCAGATTTGGGACACAGTTGTAGATTTCTGGGTTTCTTAGGTATCCCTCACTGTTACCCCAAAAGGGGCTGGGTATGTAATTACAATATAATGAAAACTTCCATCAGAGTCTCTACTTTGGTTTCCCAATAGGGTTGGACTCCTCTGACTTGTAAAAAAAAATTGGGGTCACCAAGCATTGTGCTTCTGAGATACAGGGAGATAGCAGCAGGCTGGAAAGTCATGTCACATTCTTCTCAAGTGGCTTGGCCTTCTGGGGATTTTTGGTTCTGGCTGCTTTGAAGAGCGATAGATGTGTGCGATATGTGATGTAATAGAATAATTACTGGCCTGGAAGTTAGAACCTTAGGTCCAGTCTTGGCTGAGCTAATCATTATTTTGTGATCTTTAGGGAGTCATTTCTCATTATACTTCACTTTCCTCCTTTAAAAATGAGGAATAAGAAGGAACTAGATCCTCTGAAGAAACTGATCTTCCAAACAATAACATGACACACATTACAGCAGCTGTGTGGTGAAAGATCCTCCAGCAAGGGTCAGAGAAGTAGCAATGGTTGGTTGACCCGATAATAATAGATTTCTTGTCTTTCTGGGGTATTCAAGATAAAATAGAGCTTTCTAAGACTTAGGAAAATGGATGACTTAAAAGATATCAATAATAATCTTTTAAAAATTTTAGCTAATAAAAAAAAAAGAAAAAAAGATGACTACCACCAGTTTTTGTGATTCATTTGGAGACACATGACTTTGCCAAAAGGAATCTAAAAAGTAATTGCTGAGATTATGAAAATGTCCTGGTTGAGAAAGTTTGTGTTTTTCTTTACTGATGTTTCTTTTTTATTATTATTAATTTTGTAATTATAACATTTTTTTTTTATTCATTTTTCCAAATTATCCCCTCCCTCCCTCCACTCCCTCCCCCCGATGGCAGGTAATCCCATACATTTCACATGTGTTACAATATAACCTAGATACAATATATGTGTGTAAATACCATTTTCTTGTTGCACATTAATAATTATAACTTTTTTGACAGTACATATGCATAGGTAATTTTTTTACAATATTATCCCTTGTACTCCCTTTTGTTCCGAATTTTCCCCTCCTTCCCTTCACCCCCTCCCCTAGATATTAAATATGTTATAGTATATCCCATACATATTAAATATGTTATAGTATATCCTAGGTACAATATATATGTGCAGAACCGAATTTTTTGTTGTTGTTGCAAAGGAAGAATTGGATTCAGAAGGTAAAATTAACTGAGAAGAAAAATGCAAACAGTTTACACTCATTTCCCAGTGTTCCTTTTCTGGATGTAGCTGATTCTGTCCATCATTGATCAATTGGATCTGAGTTAAATCTTCTCTATGTTGAAGATATTCACTTCCATCAGCATACATCCTCATACAGTATTGTTGTTGAAGTGTATATTGATCTCCTGGTTCTGCTCATTTCACTCAGCATCAGTTGATGTAAGTCTCTCCAAGCCTCTCTGTATTCCTCCTGCTGGTCATTTCTTACAGAACAATATTATTCCGTAACATTCATATACCACAATTTTCCCACCATTCTCCAATTGATGGGCATCCATTCATTTTTCTGTTTCTACCCACTACACAAAGGGCTGCCACAAACATTTTGGCACATACTGGTCCCTTTCCCTTTAGTATTTCTTTGAGATATAAGCCCAGTTACTACTGTTTCTTGAAGACAAGGGATGAAGAAGACTATAGCTGATTTTAAGATTTTGAATAACTAATTAAGAAGATGGTATCTGAGAATGGGATTTGGGTTTTTTGGTGTAAATCTTTGGTGTAAAGATAGATCTATGTGTCTTTAGTGTTTAAAATAAATATGGGCAGCAAGGGAATTTCCTGTATATATCTACCAAGTTTGGTTCCATAGAAAATACATAGGTACAGTAATGAAGAATATCAGTGAAGATACCCAGAAGTTTAAAGGAAAAAATGACCCCCAAAGGGGTCATGAAGTCAGATAGCTATACAGAAATAACTAGTGTTTAAGTCACCAAGAAGAACTAGGTAGGCCTTCTGTAAGGAGGTATATTTGACCTCAGAGGTATCTTTGAGATTTGTTGGTTACAATTCATGCCTAGAATAGGTTTTTTAAAGTATACTTCACACACACACACACACACACACACACAAAAGGGAGAGAAAAATGGCATGATTGAGAGGGAAATAAATGAGAATGAGAAAGATTAATAACAATAACTATAAAAATGTTTATGTAGTACTCTTAAGAATTGCTTTTTTAAAAGTTGCTTTAAATATATTAACTCATTTAATCTTCAAAATAACCCTCTGAAGTAGGTACCATTATAATTCCCTATTTTACAAATGAGGTTAAATGAGGACTGATAATGGAAATAACTCTAGAGATACTGCTATTAGGGACTAAGGCAGAATTTGAGCTCCCATCTCTTGACATCAGTTTGAGTTCTTTATCCACTTTGTCACCCAGGTTCCCAAAGTTCTATATCTTAAGAATATATATTCAGAGATTGTAGTATGTGATTATGATGGAATGTTATTTTTCTATGGGAAATGATAAGCAAGATGCTCTCAGAAAAACCTGGAATGTCCTTCATGAACTCAATCAAAGTGAAATGTACCTTCTACAAAGTCATAGCTTTGTTGTGGGATGATCAATTAATGACTTTGCAGCAATACAATGATCCATGACTATAAAGGATTTATGATGAAAAATCCTATCCTTACACCTTCAAGGAGCTTATTATCTAGTAGAGGAATCCACAGGCAAACAAATACAAAGCAAATTATATACAGGATAACGGGAAATAATAAAGGGAAGGCTCTAGAATTGAGATTGAGAAAGATTTCCTGTAAAAAGATGGGATTTTAGTTGAGACTTGAAGGAAGCCAGGGAGATCAGTAGTGGGAGTAAAAGCATTCCAGTCATGGGGGACAGACAGAAAAATACCCAAAGTGTCGTGCTTATGGACTAGCCAGGAGGCCAGTGTGATTGGATCACAGAGTACAAGTTAAGGAGCAAGGTATAAGAAGGTGGGAGCAGGTAATGAAGGGATCTGGAGGTCCCAGGAAGCCACTAAAGATCATTGAGTAGGAAAATCACTCTGGTGACTGAAGGGAAGATGGATCAGAGTTGGGAGAGACCCGAGACAGGCAGACTCACATGAGGTTTTTGTGGTTATCCAAAAGTGAGGCGATGGCAGTGTCAGGAGAGAGAAGGGAGCCATATTCCAAAGATGTTGGAGCATCTGAAGGGAATGGGAAGCCGTAGGATGCTTAAGAAGGCATGAGTGCTGAGTGAAATGAGCAGAACCAGAAGATCGCTGTAGACTTCAACAACAATGCTGTATGAAGATGTATTCTGATGGAAGTGGATTATCTTCAACATAGAGAAGATCCAACTCACTTCCAGTTGATCAATGATGGACAGAAATAACTACACCCAGAGAAGGAACATTGGGAATTGAATGTAAACTGTTTGCACTACTGTCTATCTACCCAGGTTACTTATACCTTCCGAATCCAATTCTTACCGTGCAAAAAGAAAATTGGATTTACACACATATATTGTATCTAGGTTATACTGTAACACATTTAACATGTATGGGATTGCCTGTCATCTAGAGAAGGGAGTACAGGGAGGGAGGGGAAAATTTGGAAAAATGAATACAAGGGATAATGTTGTTAAAAAAAAATTACTCATGCATATGTACTGTCAAAAAATTATAATTATAAAATTAATTAAAAAAAAAAAAGAAGGAATGAGAAACTTTGGAAGAGTTCCTGTGGAGAGCAGGATGGTGAGTTAATAAGGAAAGGCATAGCAGGATTGTCTAGCAACAGTGAGGGCCCAGTTGGGGTTAAATAACATAAATGTGTAATGGGCTCAAAGTTGAGTGATTTTCTTCACCTTCATTTAACAGTGCATATGTGGGAGCCACAAATGATGAGTGTGATCCAAGGCTGAGGCTGAGCTGGGTGTAATTGGTATTACTCTGTCATTGGAATATACTGCAGATCAGTTGGACAGAAAGGAAAACTAGATGAGGAGTTTGCCACATGTTTGGCATTTGTACATGATATAGAAGTGATGAAAGATTTCATTCATCCGGATACCTGCCAGAGTATTCTCCCTGCCAAAAGCAGAGTAACTGATAACTTCATTTGACTTAAAGATAATTTGCTATACCTTTAAAAAGGTACCAATAAGGGAAAATTGTGAGTTGAATTTGATTCTTGCTAACTTGGAGGAACCAGTGACTGGAGTAGAATTGGGGTAAGGGAGAATGACTTAAAACAAAAGCTAGGTGCAGCTATAGGTATAGTCTTACATACATCCTAGATTTGGTGAGAATAGATTTTTAAAGGTTATAGAGAAGTAGTTCTTAACCTAAGGTCTTAATTTAAAAAAAAAATGATAACTATATTTCAGTATAATTTGTTTCCTTTGTAATCTTATATATTTTATTTTGTGCTTTTAAAAACATTATCCTTGGAAAAAGGAGTTCATAGGTTTCATCAAACTACCAATAGGTCCATGATACAAAAAAAAAAAAAAGATTAAGAACCCCCATTTCATAGGAGGGATAGGTATCCCAGACTAATGTTTTACAGAAGTCAGCCCAGGAAGGATGAGAGGAGGAAACACGGGAGGAAAAATCAAAGTTGTCTAAAGCAAAGCTTCTTAAACTGTGGATCATGACCTTATATGGGGTCTTGTAACTGAATGTGGAGGTCGGAAAATTATGATTTATCAGTAAATGTTTGATTTTGTATACCTATTTTTATATACTTATATAAATGGGGTAAAGTAAAAATTCCTCAGATGAAAAGGGGTCATGAGTGGAAAAGATTTAAGAAGCCCTGTTCTAACAGAAACCATTGTGATTGCCTATACAGTCACAATGGTTTCTGTTAGAACAGGGCTTCTTAAATGTTTTCCAGCCAACTTAGATTTTTAAAAAGATTATATCTGTTTCACCCCCCCCAAAATGACATACAAGCTAATAAATAAGCGAGTATTTTGTTATCCAAGTGACCTTGATTAATTCAAGTCATCTGGCCCAAATGAACCATCCTTAGATACTCAGAACAGATGGATATGTAAGACAGGCAGATATTTAGAAGCACAGAAGCATGGCTCCACCAAAAACTGGTCATTCTAGATTGGCATTTCTTTTTTTTTTTCTTGACAAGGTTACAAAACTAGCTGATCAGGAGAATACCAGATGTGGTGTTCACCAAGATTTTTAGCAAAGCATTTGATAAAGTAAATCTCATACTAGTTTTGTGGAAAAGATGAAGACATGTGGATTAAAGGAGAACACAATTAGATGGAATTTATCACACGTTGGATAGCTGAACTCCTCAGAGCAATAAATGGTTCGATTTGGTTGGATTTATCATACATTGGATGGCTGAACTCAGAGTGGTCATAAGTGGTTCGATGTCTCATTGGCAAAAGGTCTCCAGTAGAGGATTTTAGGGATCTGTACTTGTCCCTGTGCTGTTTAAGATTTTTATCAATGGTCTGAATAAAAGCACAGGCAGCATTCTTATGAAATTGTAGATGACACAAAACCAGGAGGACGTGATACACGGCAGGATCCAGAAAAGTCTTAATAGGCTAGAGCTCAGCTTCTTAAACTTTGGGTTGCAACCCCATATGAAGTCTAACAGCTGAATATGAGAGTTGTGAAATTATGATTTATTAGTAAATGTTTTATGTACCTGTGTACTTGGGATCATGTAAAAATGTCATGAGTGGAAAAATTTTAAGAAGCCCCGAGTTAGAGCAGTGGACTGAAGCTCAGAAGATAAAATTCAGTGGGGATAGTTGTAAAATGTTATACTTGGGCTCAAAAATTTACTTCAGAAGTAAAGGATAAAAAAAGTCATGATTAGGCAGAAGTTATCTGAAAAATATCTGGGAGTGTTAGTGAACAATAAGCTTAGTTTAAATTAGCAGTGGAGGTGGGGCAGGAGCCAAGGAGATCTTGGTGGCTATTGAGAGTCAGGAAAGCTTCCAGAAGTCAGCTGCTATCCCCAGAATTTCCCAGGGATTTCTCTGTCCTGTCCTCTTACCTGCATTGGGTAAATGTTTTGTTTAAACACACTTTATGCTATTCTTCCGTTAATTTGGGTTAATCGGATGATCGTGGTGGCTGGCATGAGATTTACCAACCCTTTTTATTATGATTTAGTCAAACTTTAATTTATTGCTCAATGTTAGTCACTGCTGTACTCTCAGACTACATCTGCAATATTGTGCTCAGTTCTGGGTGCCTTAGTCTAAGAAGGGCATTGAGGAGCTGGAGGAGTGTCTGGAGAAAGAAGCCCAGATGGTGAAGA
This sequence comes from Sminthopsis crassicaudata, assembly GCF_048593235.1. NCBI lineage: Eukaryota > Metazoa > Chordata > Mammalia > Dasyuromorphia > Dasyuridae > Sminthopsis > Sminthopsis crassicaudata. The sequence continues at coordinate 443,107,521 of NC_133620.1, forward strand.
GCCTTGTGTCCATCCATATCATGAGAAGACAGGCTGGAGGAGCTAGCGGTTTTCAGCCTGGAAAAGAGAAGGCTCAGGGAGAGAGATTGGCTGGCTTCAAAGTTTGGAAGGTCCTCCTGGAGGGAGGGGTGATGAGATTACTGACTTAGAGCTGGAACTTGGCTGCCCACTTAGTGTCCAGCCTCTTCTTCTTACCCACGAGGAAACAGTCTTAGAGGGTTTTAAGTGATGTAGTATCATGGAGATTTGAAACCAGGACCTTAAATCAAATGCTCTTTCCACTATACAGGTTCTCTTGGACTCAGAATCAGGAGCAATATGAGGGATTTAGAAAAAGGCCATTTTAGGTTTGATACCAGCAAAGGTGCCCGATAATCAGGTCTTGCCAGAGGCCCAATGGTCTGCCTAGAAGGAGGTGGGGGAAATCTTCCAGTGGGGGCTTGTTGGCCACTTGCCCATAGATTATGGCAGGAATTGTTTTAGAGTCAGTGTGGCTTCTGAAATCTCTTCCAGTATAAAATTCTGGGATTACCCTTCATGTTTCTCTCTTCAGTGGCTCCTCTGCAAAATTGCCAAAATAACCTTCCTGAAGCAGAGTGGAGAATGTCACTCCTGCTAAACAATCTTAATTGGCTTCCATTGTCTCTAGTATCAAGCCCTTTGGTTTAATTGATAATCAATGGCCAGTAAATGTTTATCAAGTGCTTCCTCTCTGCTAATCACTATCCTAAGTGCTGAGAATGCAAATGAGAAAAAGATGGCTCTTGCCATCTAGGAGCTTTCAGTCTAATGGGAGAAGACTACACAAAAGGAAGCTTAAAAAAAGGTGTTTGCCATTTGAAGAGGAGGACATGGGAACCTTATGTGTATAAAGTCAAACCAAACAGAGCAGCTATTGGGAAAATGTAATGATATAAACTCTCATAGTAAGATCATAAGCTTTTTTTCAGACTTAGCATTTCTTAAATGCACAAACGTAGTAGAATATAAACTCTTGAAGGGCAAAAATTGTGTTTTGTTATCTTAGTGTCTCCAGGGCCCAGCATAATGCCTTGGCATATAGAAGGTCCAATGAACTCCAGCTCCAGAAACCCTTGGGACAGTTGGCAGAGATGATAGTATAACAGAATATTAAATAAAATCTCAGAGCAAAGAGAAACAGAATTTAACAGCCCTGAAAATCCTGTCTTCTCTCTTGTCCTCATCTTGTAACTGGACAGAGAGAGCGTTTTTTTCTCTTTGCGTCAATCCTCTGGTCCTTTCTGTCTCCAGGGCTGCTCAGCTGGAGAAAGAAGTGGCTGGCCTTCGGGAGAAGATCCATCACCTGGATGACATGCTGAAGAGCCAGCAGCGGAAAGTCCGGCAGATGATAGAGCAGGTGAGACCTGATTGAATCCCCCTTTCTTCCTCCCCAAAATACCCCATCCCTCACTGCCCTATGGAATTATTTTTGCTTGTCAAGTCTGGACCAGGGAAATTCTTTTGCCCTTTACCCAGAGGTTTCTGTTTGAGTGCTTATAGCATGCTCTCTCTCTCGATATATATCTATATCTATATTTATAATCCGGGATTATACTGTCCTGATTTAGTTCTCCCCCTTTCTCCCCCTTTGCCTTTTGATCATCTGACTTTTCCATAGAGGATGGGGAGAGGAAAGAAAATGAGCCAAAACTCATTCTCTTCCTTTCTCTGTGAGCCATTCTAAAAAAAAAAAAAAAAGCTGTTGTTAATGAAAAGAAAGGAATGAACTCTCTTTACTTTATCTTTCAATGTGATCTAGAAGCAATCTCTGGATGAATTAAGGAAGGTGGGCTAAGGAGTAATCTCCAGAAGATTTAAGAATAGTGATTATCCTAGGAGTTTCCTGAGACTTAGAAGCTAAGGAATAATCAGGAGAGATTTCAGAGACAGATTCCAAAGCCAGAAGATTCAGGGTTTCTTGTCCCAGCCCCCCCCTTAAAGATCAGGAAACCAAAGAATCTCACTTCATCATTTTCTCCCTCAAGCAATCACCCCAAAATTCATCTGGGTTGAAGGTATGGAGGTCTCATCTTGTGGAGCTGCTTCAAGCCTGACAAGGTGTAGATTTGTCCCTATGTAGAGCAGATTTTAAATCCTAAACTGGATTCATACACTCAGGCTGGCATATTTCGGGGCTTTCTTCCCCACTGGCAGTGTGTGCTCAGGAAATGCAGACTCATTTTTCTAAGAGCTTAAGCAAAACATAATTAGGAAGGTGAATCTACTGCATCGTAGAATGTATATGTTCCCAGGCCAAATAGAGTACATTGTTTTGGCTTCTTTTTCCATCTGAGATCATCATGTTGATTTTAAATGCCTTTTGTATCAAAAAGCAAACTGAAAGCAAGCTCATAAAGGGGTGAAAATTCACATTTCCACACCTTCTCTAGCAGCCGGAGGTGAAAGTCATTTGGCCTATGTTGATTTTTTTTTTTTTCAATAGCCCATTGTTTGCCCCTACAGCTTCAGAATTCTAAAACGGTGATTCAGTCCAAGGACACAACCATCCAGGAGCTCAAAGAGAAGGTTGCCTATTTGGAGGCTGAGGTAAGACACATGGAAATCACCTTAGAGGGGAATGTGGGTTCTTGGGGCCTGAGAAGATCGGGAGGCTGAAGGCTTGGAAAGTTTCAGGAAGCGAGTCTTTGGGATAATTAGTTTTCCTTGTTGGAATGGTACCTTTGTTCTGCAAAGTGTAGTTGTGTTTACTGAATAATTTCTAACTTAGCTGCAGGGCCCTTACATACTTTTGAGTAACTAATAATTATTGAGCAACCACTGTCTGCGGAAAACTTGAGTGGGTGGTACATGAGAGACAAAATAAAAATGGAAGAAGGGGCCTTCTGCTCTCTGGCTGCTTACAGCCTCGTTTAGGAGACTGGATGTGTGTCCCTGTAGTCACATGATGTGTACACACACTTGACTACCCAGACAAGTTCATACAACAAGGATTGAAGAATAGAAGTAGTAAAGGGTATGCCAGTAAAGAAATCATCATTGTTGGATGGAAGATGAGGTGGAGAAGAAGGGGGGAGAAAAGGAGTAGTGGATGTGGAAGAGAAGGTATTTCAGTTGAGGAGTAATATCTCCAGAGGGGCAGGGAGAGGTGGCAAGAAAGGATTAATCCGTGGGTGAGGGACAACAACAAGAGAAAGAATGTGCTCTCACCTGGGAATGTGTATCCTAGAATTTAGAAATGCATGACCGAATGGAACACCTGATAGAAAAACAGATCAGTCCTGGAAATTTCAGTACCCAAACCCGAACCAAGAGTGATGGCCTGGGAAGGTGAGTATGAATATCTATGTGGGCTCTATTCAGAAAAAGAGGAAAAGAAAAGAGAGAAAAATCTTTGCTGTGGAGGGTGCCTTTACTCAGTTCCCTATCTCACTTGGAATAACATAGAACTAGTCTATTTCTTTAGACCAGGTTGAGTTTTTCCCTCCAATATTTTGACAATTTTACTTAATTAATTGGTTTCCTTTGTAAACTTATGTATTTTATTTTCAAATTCAAAATTCACTATTTAAAAACACTGTTTTATTGGCTTCATTTGTCTTGGTCCAATGGCTTTCCTAGATTATTGCCCAAGGGATCCTTGACACAACAAAAGGTTAAGAACCCCTCTTTTGACCAATTCCTCCACCCTGGTCTGTCAGTCTGACACCTCCCATTTTCTTCTTTTCTGCATTTCCACTTCTAAATTGCCCTCTCATCTCCTTTTCCCTGATATCATTTATGGGCCAAGATTGAAGATGATTTATGGGATGATTGGAGAAGAAGATCATGTATGGATATAAAGGACAGCATCAGCTTCCTAGGATTGAAAAGGGTCTTGAAGTCTTAACAGTCTTCTGAGAGGTGATTGGCAATGTGGATTTAAAAAAAAAAAAATAGAAGCACTGGGAAGATTAGTTACCACAGAAGTTAATGAGATAGAGAGAAAGTGGAGGCTAGAGTGGGTGGAGGAGGGGACAAAAGCAGGACTGGGGCCCTAAGTGTTCTCCTCTTGTCTCTTCCCAGCATCAGGATCTCCAGGCCTCCAAACCCTAAGCCCTTGCCTCTTATCCGCGTGGTGGAAACCTGAGCCTTAAACTGAATAGTGCTGCTTGCTACCCTTACTGGCCTAAAGAGAAAACCCGTCCCCTGTTGTGTTGCAGACTTTTACTTCTTGACCGCTCCCTGGCTGCCCCGCGGTCCCCATTTATGCCTAATTCTTGAGCTCCTTTCTTCTGTGTGCTGGGCAGACAGAGGAAGGGGAAGGCCTTCCTCTGGAGACCCGGAGCCTGTGAAGGAAGCCACCAGGACAGAAACCTGCTTTGTTGGGCCCAGGACCAGGGTGGAGTCCGTGGTGACACCCATAATACCATGATTGTTGCCGATCTGCGTTAAGAGAGGAGAGTTTCCCTCTGAAAGTGGGTGTCGGACTGCCCCAAAGACCAGGGTGGCACAGGAGTGGGACAGGGTGCCCTGGTTCACCAGCCCTGACACGGAGCAACAGATATCCACTTAGACTGGCTCTCATCCTCAGGGACCGAATCTTTTTCCTCCTGTATTGCTCTTAGCAAAACACCATTTCCCCATTTCTTCATTTCCCAAAATGGCGAGATCCCCACGAAATTTGGGGTCATGTGGCTACAATGGGGATGGTCTTACTTTATGGTGAAGTCCCTGTTTTCCTGGTGAATAGAATGAGAGAAAAAAAATCTATATTCAGAAAATGGATCTGTAGCAGGAAAGGACACTGACAGCTAGGGCCCCAGTCCTTGCTGCTTTTGGCTTTTACCACTATTCCCAGAAACTCTTGGAGTGTTTTTTTTGTTGTTGTTTTTTTGTTTTTTTCCCCCAATTAAAATCAGCCCTAGAAATATCCCAGCTTCCTGGTCCCAGTGCTTGGAGGAAAGTTTTTCCACCAGATTGCATGAATCCCAGAGAAGCAGCAGATGCTCCCCCAGTATTTATTTTGCTAAGTTATTGGTGTCTTTGGTTATGTCTTATAATTGTTTTAATACCAAAGTTCTGGAACTTAGATTTGTGGCTTTTATTTTTCTCATATCTGTGTTTTCCCTCTCCTCTCCCCTTCTCCCATGCCCAAGTTATAGACCAGGTAGGGAATTGTATGTATATATATTCAGACTATAGTGGGGCGGGAGAGCAGGTGGGAAAGGAAGTGTATATTGATTGTACAGAAAATTCATGAGTTAGGACTCTTTGGGAAAGGATTTCCCTTGAATCTCCCTTTCCCTGCTTTCCTTCCCTCCTCTACCATTCAGGAGCCTTTTTGGTATACTGCCTCTGAATGATCTCTTCTAGGTCCCTGACTTGTAGCCTCAGGTGATGGAGATAAAGCAAAAGAGAATTAATAGAATCCTGTAGAAAAATATTAACAAAAAGCAAAGCTCTTAAGTCCCTTAGCTCTGCCTAACTCAAAAGTAGAAAGCTTAAGTCTATCTGTATCTGTGTAGAGGTTCTAGATCCAGAACTTGCTCCACCCCTGTAGGCAAGTCATTCCATGCTTCAGGTAACTCATCTATAAAGTGAAGAGTCTGAACTAGCCTATTTCCAAAGTCCCTTCTAGCTCTAAAATGTTTCCGGTCTATACTCTTTATATGGTGAATTGAATAAATTATATTAACGTGTCTCTTGAGACTCTGGTCTGATTTTTATCTACAAGCTGAAAAAACCAAAAATATCTCCTTTAGCCTCCTGAAGGAAGCCCTGCTTTCCACATGGGGAGAATTCTTAGAGGGACAGATCTTCCTCTGTAATATGATTTGCAGCCCTTCCTTGAATTCTTTCAGAGTATAGGGGCTACAGAAGGGGAGTTCAGGTAAGCAATTTGTATTCTGATTTAGGAGGGACCAGGAGAGTTTGGAGGTGACTCCTAACTCTGGCATTGGGCCTTGCCTGGTGTGGAGGCCTTGGCTGAATTCCTGAATGTCTCCTGGCTTGGGAAAGGGAACCGGTAGGAGATAAAAGTGCTGTGATTACAGATCGAGCCACCAACTAGCACTGCAGGGTAGATGAGTAACTAACTGCCAAGTCCTTTGCAGAAAAGAAAAGCTCTGGAAATGCTGACTGCGGCTTTTGGGGAGTGTTTGGGCTATCTCTGGGCATCATTCAATTAGCACCAACTCTTTCTTTCTGGCTGGGTATGCAGATGGCCGCAGGGCAGAATGGGGACATGGCTGAATTTACACTAATGCTCTCTGGACCAGAGGAACCTGAAATCCCACCCCCAGCCCTGTCCCGCTCCTGCCACAGAGGGCTTTGAGCTCCCTTTGTTTTTCTTCCCCTCTCTCATTTTTTCAGGAGGCTCACACCCAGGGGTGCAGAAGGCACCAGGAACCTTTCCCCTCCTCCTAGAACTAACCCACCAAGTCTTTCTGCTCTCTCTGGCAGGTCTGCCTGGGCTGGGTATTATGAACAGGGCAGCAGTGGGGTGGATACTGACTAATGTACCAGAGAGATTTCCCATTAGAAGTAGTGGAAAGGTGAGGGGGTAAGAATATACACTACAAAAAGGAAAGGACTTTTTAAAATTTTTTGACAAGTATTTGTTAAGGACTACTGCGTGCTTGACAAAAATCAAAGTCCATGCTCTCAAAGGGCATACTGCACCTGAAGAACTAGGTAAGAGAACTGTGTATGTGATTAAATACAAAGCAAATATGAGAGTTTAGAATACCCCTTAAGAACTAGTACCAAGACAGGTTTGAGTTAAGCCTTAAAGTAAAAAGAATTCTAATGGGAAAGGGGGGAAAGCAAGTGGGGAAGGAGTGAATTCTGGGCACAGGGGGCAAGAGGTAGAATGTCTTGTGTCAAGAGAAGAGCAACTAAATCAGTTTAATTAAAACACAGGATTCATAAAAGGAAGTATGTGCAGTAAACCTTATAAGGTAACTTGTAGGTGCAGCTAGGGGGTGCAGTGGATAGAGCACCAGCCTTGAATTCAGGAGGACCTGAGTTCAAATCTGACCTCAGACACTTACCGCTTCCTAGCTGTGTGACCCTGGGCAAGTCACTCAACCCCAGCTTCAGGAAAAGAAAAAATAAGGTAACTTGTAACCAAATTGTAAAGGAATTTCTGGAAAGAATCTGTGAAAAGAAAAGCATAAGAAATAACAAAATGGACCATTTCAGAGTACTCTGGGAAGACCTGTATGAACTGAGACAAAGTGAAATGTGCAGAACCAAGATAATTATTTATACAATAACTTTACCAAAAAAAAAAAAAAAAAAGAATAACTTTGAAAGGCTTAAGAACTTTGATCAATATGATGACCAAAAAACACATTCCCAAAGAATGGAAAAGAAAGAAAGCTACCTGCTTCCTGACAAAAGTTTCCTTTTCCTTTTTTTTTTTTTTTTTCCCATTTGGGAGGATAAAAATTTTTAAAAATTCAAAATGAGACTTTTTTTAAATGGCCGCTATGTTGCTTTATTTCCCTTGACTCTGCAGATTTGTTACAAGGGCTTCTGTTTTTTTCTCTCCTTCCCCCCTCCTCCCTATGAGGGTCATGGGAAGAAAAAACAAATAAATGCTTGTTAATTTTTAAAAGAAAGGAGAGGCCCACCTAATATAAGTATCTTTCTTGGTCTTCAAGATTAGAGTAGTTGGTTGATAATTGGGGATGTTGTAGTTCAATCAACAAGCGTTTGTTAACCTATTTTGTGCCAGATGTGCTAAGCATTAGAGCAAAAAATGAAAACGGTTTCTGCTTTTAAGGACATTACAGTCTGTAGGCAAAGACAAATTGTATAATTGTATTATAGGAATGGAATAAACGTAATATGTTGTGTGTATATGACATTTGTTGTTCATTCATCACATTCTGTGATCCCGTTTGGAGTTTTCTTGGCAAAGATACTGCAGGAGTTTGCTATTTTATTTTCCAGCTCATTAGCAGATGAGGAAACTGAGGAAAACAGCTAAATGACTTGCCTAGAGTCATACACCTGTTATATGTCTGAGAATAGATTTGAACTCATGGAGATGAGTCTTTTTTACTCCCAGCCTGACACTATCCACAGTGCTACCTAATTGCTCTAGTATACATTCTAGTAAATGTTTCATATGATCCTGAGCCAATCACTTCACCCTGTCTGCCTCAGTTTCCTCATCTGTCAAATTAGCTGGAGAATAAAATGGCCAATCACTCATTTTTGCCAAGAAAACCCCAAATGGGGTCACAAAGAATCAGACATACTTGAAAGGACTGAACATCATTACATATAATAAAATTAATATATAAATTATGTTTATGTGTGTATATGTCTATATGGATTTATACATATGTATATTCTTATATAGTATATAGTGAGTATTATATCCAAAGAAGGGGAAATCAAGAAAGACCTGATATAGAAATGAAAAGATGGGATTTATGCTCTATCCAAGAGCTGAACTGGTTAGTCTCTGGGCTCCCTTTCAGCTGAGGAATCTTGAGCCTCTGTATTTCCCCATGTAGGTGTGGAACCCTTTGTGTGTAGAGCAGAAAATTTGACATCGGGAAGGGGTACCAGGTTTGGTAGGGAGAGAAAGGCATCCAAGTCTTGGAAACTTTTCAACTTGAAGGTGGAAGGAGGGAGGAAAGGAAATGAGATGGAGAAGGCCTAGTGTTCTCCTGGCTGGGCATGGTGAGGTAAGCTTTTCGTGGACTGAATGAATGCTCTATTTATTTCCTATGTTTTGTCATTTTTGAGCCAGCTCCTCTGTTGCTTTCACATCTTGTGGAGGGGAGGACCCAGCTCTATTCCCTGAAGCCTTTGCAGGATCAGCCAGTTTCCTTAAGCTGGGTGTCAAAGCTGCCCAGACATGCATTTCTCATTAGCAGCCTCCTGGGAGCCTGGAGTGCTCAGCCCCAACGTGGGAAAAGAAACTGGGGAGACCTCTTTCCAGGGGTGTTCTAGTAAATGTTTAATAACTAACCCTGTGGGCGGGGAAGAAAGTGCCTTGACACATTTAAAAATTTTAATCTGCATTATTAACATCTTCTCCATCAATTTCTTAAGCCTAGACAACCAACCAAACAATAAATCAAGTCCCAATTTCTAGCCCTTTGCCAATTTCTGAAGTCTAAATGTTCACACTAAAAATTTTATTTAACAATGGTATTACTAATTCAAAGCTGGCTCCAGTACATCTTTCCTTGTATGATTTTTTTCATTTCCCTCGTCCTCCACCATGACCGAATCAAATATGAAAATACTCAACAGTGATATGGATATCTGGAGGTGGGGGGGTGAGGGTGGGAAGATACACAAGGAAGTTAAAAATAAAAACTTTCTAACAAAAGAATTGACTGGCTTTTTCAGCCTATTTAAATAAAAGTGGTCCTTTTTAGCTAAACCACTAGAAGACTTAATCAGATGAGAGTATTTTGAGGTTGGAATTAACAGCTTTTTTAAATGAACTAACAAAATATCTTGTTCTTTCTTTTTCTCCTTTCTTTTTTCTTTCTTCCTTCCTTTGTCTTCCTTTCTTACTCCTTCTCCTTTCCTCCTTTCCCTCCTGCTTCTTCCCTCCCTCTTCCCTCTTCCTTCCTTTTCTCTCTCTCCCTAATTTTTTGGAGCACTGTGCTATGGTCTGATGGAATTACAAAGAGACCATTAAGACATGGTCCCTCCAGTCTATCTGAGCTTACAAACTAGAATAAATCAATAGGATAGGAGAGAAAAAGAGTCAAAGATGATTTTAGAAAATCCTTTAGAGGGAAGAAGAAAGAAGGGGAAGTGAATAAGCATTCATATGATATATACCAGCTCCAGCCCTTCCCCCTACTAATCTAGCCCATACTGAACTGTCTCTTAAATTTATTAAGCACTTATAATATATACCATATCTCTTAGTCACTTAGTAGCTTGCAAAGTGTGTTGCATATTTTCTCATAGCTTTACAACTCCATACTGGGGCTTGTGCTAAGTGTTCAACAAATGTTTGAAAATATAGTTGAAATAACTTTTAAAAATTCATTAATAACAAATTCTGTTGCATATTCTTATAATACCAAAACTGAGTGTTCCTAATAGCCCTAAAAAGTACCTATTAATTTTATCTTCTCTCAAGGAACTTTCTACCCAGCAATATCTCAATTTAGCTCAGTTTCATAAATTAGAACATATTAGTGAGACAAGAGTTCAACAAGTTCAACAAGAGTTGAACTCAGAAATCAGTACATTTGCTGACTGCATCAAACTAGCATATGAGAATAATTATGAAAGTTCTCTAAAATAATGCATTGCTTTAAAATAAATGAAAAGCTAACAATTGAAAAAAGATATGACTGAATTCTACTTAATAATGAAACATTATTGCTTCTTTCTGAGTTGTCTTCATCTTTTACTTGGCCAAAGGCCTCGCCACATATCCCACTGTGTGCATAGTGTACTTAAATGGAATAGTATTGTCTTGTTTCCCTGGCTCTTGCTTCTCCAGATCCAGGTGCCTGATGAAAAGTTACAGTTGAAGTCAAGGCAAGCGGTGTACAAGTGTCCAAAGTTCAGGAGCATCAAACTTGACAGAGTCCATCACTGCAGTGTAAGATATTCAAAAGATGGATCACCATTGTCCCTGAGCTACTAACTGTGTGGGAGAGAATAGCCAGAATACTTCATACTGTTTACAAGGTATCTAGCAGTCATTTATCTGTGTGCCCTCAGCATAGTGAGATTTTGTTTCCTGCATTGCTTTGAGCTCATGCACCCCATCCACTACAGTGATTCTTCTCATTTTTAATCAATAAAGTTTGAGACCAAGGTACACTTTGCACTAACGAAACGGAACTAGAACAACTGAACAAGGGAGATGGGCTACAAAAACCAAAATGGATGAGCATGAAAGCAGTATTTGGCTGTCTGTTCTATAGCTCCTTTCCTTTGTCAGACGGGAGAAGCAGACACATACCAGTCTGGTCTGGTGATCCGAAGAATCCAAACCATTTTAAATGAACCTTTGGTTTCTTCTCTGCTTTCAGACGTAACTAACAGGAAAGTAGCACTGGGCGCCTACCTCTACTAACTACTAGAGGCATGAGTTTTGTGGGACTGGACTATGGTGATCCCAGCAGTGAGAGCAGAGCTCCATCTGTCTCCCAGCACCTCTGGGGACCATCATGGGGAAAAGACCATCCTAGGGTTGCACTGGGGATCCTAGACACTTGAGTAAAAGATTGAAGATCAGGAAATGGAGCCTATCAATCAGAAGGGCCCCTTGGGGCAGTGGAATTAAGTTTAAAATAAGGCTCAGGCAATTCCAATAGACTTGGGATGGAAAATGCCGTCTGCATCCAGAGAGAAAGCTATGGAGACTGAATGCAGATCAAAGCATACTATTTTCACCTTTTTTTTTTTTTTTTTTCCTTTTTGGTCTGATTTTTCTTGCACAACTTGACAAGTATGGAAATATGTTTAAAAGAATTGCATATATCTGTCAGATTACTTGCTGCCTTGGGGAGGAAGGAGGTAAGGGAGGGAGAGAGAAAAACTTGGAAGACAAAGTCTTACAAAAATGGATGTTGAAAACTATCTTTACATGTATTTGGAAAAATAGAAAACTGCTGAAAATTTAAAACAAAACAAAAACCAGGGCTCAGATCTCCCTTCCTTCTGTCTAGCTGCCTTGTTGGTGAAAGGGAGGGAAGGAGGTGTGGGTAAATGGGAGTAAAGTCTGTTTCAACCAAATCAAGAAATTGTGCTGTCAGTCAATAGAATGACTTAGATGGGTGATTTTTCCTCAGTGCCAAATGCCGTATACTAAAAGAAGAATGAGAAATGCATGTTTAGGAGAACAGCTCAAGGCATTGTTTCCTTAATGAGATGCCAGTATTACTGATAGGAAACATGGAGATGGCAAAGACGTCAGTATGAGAATACCTGCCTCTAGTAGGCAAGTATAGACACACTCTCCCCAAAATGATTCTTTTTCAGGGATTAGCATTTACAAACCCAACAAAGCAAAGTCATCCTCTGATAATTACCTACAGTAATAAACACACACATACATGTAAAGCAGGGAGGTTTTCATTGTTAAGGAGTCAAAATGCTATTATCATAGATAATGTGGGGAGAATGGTTGACACTCTGGCCTGTGATTTTATAAAGCCAGGAGAAAAAAGGGCACTGGTATGACACATAGAACAAAATGTGACCTCAACCTGAGTGACTAAGGTGATTGGGGTTTTAGATTGGAGTAGGAATCTATGAATATATTTGCAGGGGAGAGGGCTAAGAGGCCATTTTGAATGCCAGATATCTGAATTCTTATCAGTTGATTTTTCAAAAATCCTTTTTTTTTAATTTTTAGCTTTCATTTTAAGAGTATGAATGAGACCTATTAAATATCAGTCCAAATCTGGATGTGGAGAAAGTCATCAATCTTGGCCACTTTTCAGAAAATAATGGGAACACGCCACATTTTTTGGTCTGTTTCAATGTTTTTTTATGGAAAACACATGAAATAAAATTTTTCCAAAAGAAACCAAATCCAACCTTTTATAAGAGCCAAGTGTTTCCCAATATCAGTACACACACTTTCTGCCATATAACTTGTTCTCAGAGGATTACCTACTTAGGAACCAATATAAATTCATAGAATTTCAGGACAGGAAGTAATCTTAGAGAACATCTCTTTTTAATTTTGCAGATGAGAAAGTTAAAACCCAGAGAAGTAATTTGCCAAAATTTACACTGATAATTTATTTTAGTGTACACTAGAATCCAGGTCTCCTAACAATCTAGTGTTCTTTCCCTACCATGACAGTTGATTTTCAATAAAGTATTGCAATTCTTCTTATTATTGAAGAAGAAATTTAATAGAAATAAACATGATCTTACATATGTTCCAGAAATCAACTTCTTAAAGACAAGATGGGACAGAAGTTCCCCTGAAAAGTCCTTTTTTATTTTTCAAGAATTTAATTTAGGAATTAAAAACTCCCCCAAAAAAAAGTCTAATTAAAATTTAAAAAATAAGAAAGAAAATCCAGTAGGAGTCCACAGAATAATTGGGTAATTAAAAAAACAAACCCTGAATGTGATCTTGAACTGAATTAAGAAGAGTATAGTGTTTAGAAATAGGGAAGTGATATGTTCTGCCTGATTTAAATACCTCTGGAATGTTTTCCCTGACATATTCCCTGAATACTTTTAAAATACTACTTTGAACTCACCATTAGAATACTAGTAAGTATTCCTTAAAATAGCATCCCTTGATCATTATACACTTCAACAACAATACTATATGATGATCAGTTCTGATAGACGTGGCCATCTTCAATAATGAGATGAACCAAATCAGTTCCAATAGAGCAGTAATGAACTGAACCAGCTACACCCAACGAAAGAACTCTGGGACTTGACGATGAGCCACTACATAGAATTCCCAATCCCTCTAATTTTGTCCACCTGCATTTTAGATTTCCTTCACAAGTTAATTGTACACTATTTCAAAGTCCGATTTCTTTTTGTACAGCAAAATAACTGGACATGTATACATATATTGTATTTAACTTATACTTTAACTTATTTAACATGTATTGGTCAATCTGCCATCTGGGGGAGGGGGTGGGGAAGAGGGGGAAAATTGGAACAAAAGGTTTAGCAGCTGTCAATGCTGAAAAATTACCCATGAATATATCTTGTAAATAAAAAGCTATAATAATAAAAAAAAAAACTTAAAGAAAAAAATAGCATTCCTTTTGCATTTATTTTATTTTTCAATTAGTAAGCATTCATTTTCTCTCCCTCTTGCCCTACTCCCCTGCAATTTAAAAGAAAACCACAATTCATGACAAATTTGTATCTGCAAATACACAAATAGAAAAAATTCCAGCATTGGTCATGTTTAAAAAAAAAAAAGTCTCATTCTATTACCTTTTTGTCAGGAAGTGGGTAGAATAGTTCATCATTGGTCCCCTGGAAACATGGTCTGTCATTGGGCTAATCATAATTGTTAAGTCTTTCAAAGTTGTCTTTACAATGTTATTTAAATTGTTCTCTTCTGATTATTAGGCTGCTTCTTTTCTAATTTCTTATGGCACAATAGTGTTCCATTATATTCTTATGTCATAATTTGTTTTGCCATTCCCCATTTGATGTATCCTATTAGTTTCTAGTTCTTTACGACTATAAAAAGAAGTTTTGCATTTTTGTAAGTGTGGGTCCTTTTCCTTTTTCTTTGATCTCTTTAAGATAGAGGCCTAGTTTTAGTATAATTGGATCAAATAGTGTATTCAATTTAGTAACTTTCAGGATATAGTCTGAAATTGTTTTCCACAATGGCTACACCAATTCTCAATTCTGCCTATTACAGTTACAGTTCTAACAATTATATTAAATGTATTTATTTTTCTGAAATCCCTATATTTGTTATATTTCCCCACATTTTTGCCAATTTTATGGATATGAGGTAGAATCTAGGAGTTTTAATTTTAAAATTTCTAATTAATAATGACTTGGATCATTTTTGATAGCATGATTCTCTTAAGAATTCCTCATTCATATATTTTGACCATTTATGAAATGGAGACTGGCTTTTTGTTTTATGAATTTGAATCACTTCTTTACATCTTGGAAATGAAATTTTTTTAAAATTCATTTTTCCAAATTTTCCCCTCCCTCCCTCCCACTCCCTCCCCCCGATGGCAGGTAATCCCATACATTTTACATGTGTTACAATATAGATACAATATATGTGTGTAAATACCATTTTCTTGTTGCACATTAATTATTAGCTTCCGAAGGTATAAGTAACCTGGGTACATAGACAGTAGTGCTAACAATTTACATTCGCTTCCCAGTGTTCCTTCTCTGGGTATAGTTATTTCTGTCCATCATTGATCAACTGGAAGTGAGGTGGATCTTCTTTATGTTGAAGAGGAAATGAAATTTTTGTTAGAGAAAATTGCCAATTTTTTCTAGTTACCTGCTTCTCTTCTAATTTTAGCTGCATTTCTGGGGGGGGGGGTTGTGCAAAAATTTTAAAAATATGTAAAATTTTACATAATGAAAATTTTTTATTTTATCTTTTATTATTTTCTTTATCTCTTGTTTGATCATGACTTTTTCCCCAACCATAAATTTGAGGTGATTTCTTCCTTGCCTTTGTAATTTGTTTATGACATTACTCTTTATGCCTAAATCATATATCCATTTAGAGAGGTTATCTTGGTATATAGCGTGAAATACTGATCTATACCTACTTTCTATTATTCTACTTCCAAGTTTTCCCATAGATTCTGTCAAACCAACTTCTTATCCCAGTAACTCTGGAGTCTTTGGTTTATCAAACAAAAAACTACTCTCATTTGCTTCTATATGTTGTATACCTAATCTGTTCTACTGATTGATCTGTTTCTTAACCAGTACCAAATAGGTTTTTACATTTTAAAATTATTATTATAGCTTTTTATTTACAAGATATATGCATGGGTAATTTTTCAGTATTGACCCTTGCAAAGCCTTCTGTTTCAACTTTTCCCCTCCTTCCCCCCACCCTCTCCCCTAGATGGCAGGTAGACCATACATGTTAAATATGTTAAAGTATATGTTAAACACAATATATGTATACATATCTATATAGTTATTTTGCTTCACAAGAAGAGTCGGACTTAGACATAAGATAAAAATAACCTGAGAAGGAAAACAAAAATGGAAGCAGACAAAAACAGGAGGAGTGGAAATGCTATGTTGTGATTTATATTCATTTCCCATAGTTCTTTCGCTGGGTGTAGCTGGTTCGCTTAATTATTGAACAAATAGAACTGATTTAGTTCATCTCATTGTTGAAAATGGCCACTTCCATCAGAATACATCCTCATACAGTATTGTTGTTGAAGTGTACAACGATCTCCTGGTCCTGCTCATTTCACCCAGCATCAGTTCATGTAAGTCTCTCCAGGCCTTTTTGAAATCATCCTGTTAGTACCAAATAGTTTTGATGACTACTAATGAATAATTTCAAGATGAATTTCACTATTTTTATTTTTTTATAAAGGCAATTGGGATTAAGTGACTTGTCTAGATAGTATGTGTCACATGTCTGTGATCATATTTGAACTCATGACTAGTGCTTTATCCACTATACCACCTAGTTGCCCCTGAATTTCATCATTAAAACAAAAAAAAACAAATAACAATTCTATAAAGTAATTCTTTGGTAGTTTCATTGGCATGGCACTGAGTAAATGAATTAATTTAGGTAGTTCATTTATTTTTATTTTATGGCTTGAGCAATCAATATTTTTAAAATTATTTAGATCTATCTTTATTTCTATTGATTGTTTAATTCCTGTGCATGCGTTGGTAGATAGACTCTTAATATTTTATACATTCAGTGGTGATTTTAGGTTGTTTCTCTTTTTATCTCTTTTCCAGTTTTGTTGGTAATATACAGAAATGTTGATGATTTGTGCAGACATATTATAACCTGAGATTTGCTCATTATTAATTACATCATTTTTTTCTTAATTTTCTCACTAGGTTTCTCTAAACAAGCCATCATTCATTGCCTCTTTGCCTGTGCTTTTTCTTTCAATTTCTTTTTCTCATTTAATAGCATCCTTTTGAGTGGTAGAGATGCTACTACTACCCAAGAATGTATCCACTAGAGGGCGGTAGGTCTTTACAACCTGGAGTAGCTGGGGAGGAAAAATTAGTCAATCATACCTTGAGCCTCTATCCATGAGCTAGGTTTTTGGTGTTTTCTCTTAGGAAGCCTCAGAGCTCAGCTCTTCAGTATAAAGGAGGGCAATCAAGAAAGTAAGTCAAGTTACTCAAATTAATTTTTGGACCACAAGGAATTTAGTTTAGGTCTGAAATAAATCATACTTGAGTCTGGCAAATATTTTATGAAAAACCAAAAATCTATTCCTATCTTAATTCAAGTTGACAATATATTCAGAGGTAACACTGCTAAGAAAGGCTAGGATCCTTAAAATATCATGGATAGGACCTTAAAAGTAATTTAGTGCAATCACCTCCTTTTACAGAAAAGGAAACTGAGGCTCCCCAAAAGGCTAAGTAATTTGCTAAATTATATAAGTGGTATAAAGATGAACAACTGGAATTTGAAGCCTCAGACTCCAAATCTATTTCTGTTATTTCCCCTAAAAGAATGTAAGCTCTCTGAGGAAAGAGACTGCTTTATTTTTTATATAACCTTTGTACTGCTACCCTTCTAGTTACTCCCACAACCTACAGAGGTCCTTCTCTGCTCCTCTCTCTCACTCTCCAATCCAATCTGTTGCCCAGGCCTGTCAATTTTGCCTTTGTAAAATCTTTCATACATGCTTCAAGCTCTTTGAGATTGCACCACTCTGGCGCTGGCCCCATCACTTCATGCTTGGACTGTTACAATAGCTGGGGGAGTCTTCCAGTCCATCCTTCACTCAGTTGTCAAGTGGCCTTCCTAAAGTACAGATCTGACCATGACATTCCCCTAGTTAATTCCAGTAGCTCCCTATAACCTCCAGGATCAAATATAAAATCCTTTCTTTGGTTTTTAAAGCCCTTTGTAATCTATTCCCTTCCTCTATTCCAGTCATATTTTATTGCTCTCTGTGTGTTCTAAGATCAATGACATTGGTCTTGCTTTTCCTCACACATCATTCTCTTTATCTCTTGACTCTAAGCATTCTCCAGGCTTGGAATTTCCTCTCTCCTCATCTGTGCCTTTTGGTTTCCCTGGATTCCTTCAAATCTGTGAAAATCCCCTCTTCTATACTCTTTAATCTCAGTGCCTTCCCTCTGAGACTACCCCTAATTTATGCTATCTATACTTTGTTAGCACTATCCACTTGCAAAGCAACATGTAAACAAGTATGAGAATAATATCCAGCTAACAATAATATAAGGCAACATATCCATTATTTGCAAGATGCCTTAAGGCTAGCATCTGTTTCAGTTGCAACAATAGGGATTGAGGCTAGATATAAAAAGCTTCCTAAAATTAAATTAGATTAAATTAAGTTAAATCATGGAATTGGAGAGTGAGGAAGTGATAGAATCTCTCCCAGAAACTCTTTAAGATCAGGAATTACCCCTTTGTCAAGCATGGTTTTTGGTAAAGCAAGTTGGAGATAACAGGATTGATAAGAATAGCTGAACTTTGACTTTAAATTCATATCTAGGAATTGGACTCTTAATGGCTCCTGATCATTGGTTACCAGGAAAGGAGGTCTCCTATAGGACTGCCATTTCTTCTGTTTTAGTCCTCCTCACAGCTTTGCCTCATTTGCAAACATCTGTGAGATCTGTAAATATTAGTACATATGTGTTGACAGTAAACAGACTTGGTGAGAGCTGGCTACATTCTATGGTCCTTGGGCTTGTAATTCTTCCTACTTCTTTGCATGCCCTTTTTCTTCTTTCCCATGCCCTCTCCATCTCCAGAGCATGCTTGGGATGCAAAAATCTCTGGAAAGGAATGGTCATCTGTTAAAAACACCAGAGAAGGCTGGGGATGGGGAAAAGATAAAGTCACTTTTAAGAGGAAAAGCCAGGTGGTTATAAAGAACATAAAATCATAGATTTATTCATTGGAATTTTAGAGATTATCAAGCCCACCTCCCTCTTCCATTTTATAGGTTAGGGAACTGAGACCTAAAAAGTCAAATGAATTATCCACAGACACATGACAACCAAATAGCAGAATTAATACTTGAAACTCATTCATCTGATTCCAGATCTAATAATTCATGGTAGGGTTCATCCAGGGCAGGAATTTTCCCAGAGGATGTTTAGGGACAGAATTCCTTGCTGCTACATATGGATCTGCTTTACTCAAAACAACTGTTGCTGTAAGAGAAAAGGAGATAACCATCTCTGAGAGTTTGGGGATAGGATAGAGGACACGATAACTGAGGCCAGGAAATATACCACCCACAAACAGGAGTGGGCAAAAGTCCAAAATTTTGGTTGCTAATACTAGTATTATACTTCAGTAGTTCATAATTTTGTTATAGGGTCATAGTTTTAGAGCTGAAAGTGACCTTAGAGAGCATTGAGTTCAGTTTCTTTCATTGTACAGATGTGAAAACAGATTTAGTAGGGAATAAATGAGTAAGGTGATAGAATAATTAAGTCAAAGAATAAGGATTCAAATCCAGGTCTTCTTAACTTTAAACCCTGGTTCCAAACAGTTACAAAGGAAGCAATTGATTCAATTAATCACCCTAACCTAATTTTATTTAGTTTGGAGGCAATGATGTTAAGCATCTTTCCCAGGGTCACACAGCTAGTAATTGTCTGAAACTAGATTTGAACTCAGGTGCTCCTGACTCCAACTCATACCTGAAAGTAATTTCCATTATAACAGATTTTATGACCATGGAACCTATATTTTTATCTTAGTTATTGGCAAAAAAATGCTAAACAATACCAGATCAAACTCAGATTACTAGAATGCTATTGGCACTATCCTAACAAGATTACGTTGAATCATTAATAAATACTCTTTGAACCTAGATAATCAATTCCAAATACATCTAATTGTGTTATCTTCTAGTCCAAACATTTTAACTTTTCCATAAGAACAGTAAAATATTCTCTATTAGATGCATTGTGAAAATCTAGATGAATCATGTGTTCTTCAAGATAGTGAGGTGGATAGAGCTTTAGGTCTGAAGTTCAAATTCTTACTCAGATATTCATTAGCTGTATCAGCTTAGGCAATTCACTTTATCTGTTTGTCTCAGCCCACTGGAGAAGGAAATGGCAAGCCATTTCAGTACCTTTGCCAAGAAAACTCCATGGACAATATTGTTATGATGGAGTTCACAGGGTAAACACATAAAGTGTTATGTATGACTGTAAATAGAACCGCAACACAACCCCATTGTCTCCAAACCAAATAAATAAATAAAATGGGGTAGGGGAACTTAATAATTTTATCATAAAAGAAAATAAACTTAGTCTTGAATGACCTATATTTGGGGGAAAAGGGAGAAGAAAATAATACTAATAATGTTCTCTGCATTTTAGCTTCATCTTCTTGAAACAATTTTTATTGAGTTGAATATTAGTCTATATCTAGACCATTTTTCATTTGAAAATCTTCATACTGACATAGACCTCCATGTCATCTGACATAACTCTCCTCAAGATAATTTAAGGTAACATTTATAGGAGACTTGAACAAAGAAAAAGTTATAATTAAAATATTAATTTTATAAAATTACAAAATAACATAAAATATAAATTATATTTCCTATAATATATAAATATATGTGTTTTAAATACATGTATTATAATTTATTATATTACATATAATAAATCTATAAAATAAGATATTATATATTAAAATATATTAAATAAAATAAAAGATGATAATTAAAATAAAATAACATGTGTTAACATTCTAAACTACTCATTTTCTTCCTGGACCACTCCTCTTAATGAATGAAAAATGTTTCATCCTGAGATCAATATCTTAAATCTCCAAATTCAAAAGAGAAAACACTGTCATTAGAAAAGTCATGATAATCACATTGGAAGCATTGGAGGCAATCTATATATAATCTACATAAGATTAGGGTTAAATTCATTCATTCATTTATTTTGCTGAAGCAATTGGGATTAAGCAACTTGTCCAGGGTCACACAGCTAGGAAGTGTTGTGTCTGAGGCCACATTTGAACTTAGCTCTTCCTGACTTCAGGGCTGGTGCTCTGTCCATTGTGGCAGCTAGCTGCTCCAAATGTATTTATTTTCAAAAAGGTGAATACAGACCCACTTTTTTCATGATGAAACTTTATAAAATTTTATTTTTTAAATAAGAGTTTTTTTCAAAATATATGCAAAGATAGTTTTTGACATTCACCCTTGCAAACCCCTGTATTTCAATTTTTTCTTCTTCTCATCCTCTCACCCACCCATTCCCCTAGAGAGCAAGTAATCCAATGTAGATTAAACATGCACAATTCTTCTATGCATATTTCCACATTTATCATGCTGCACAAGAAAAATCAGAGACTAGGGTTAAATTTAATTATCACCTTTATGCCATGGCAAAGAAAGACCTTAGCTTTTGCTCTTCCCATTTCCTTAAAGGAAAAATTCTGGAATGAGTTTTAGGCTGAAGAAATAGTATTTTTTGATATTTCTAAAGAAATTTTTAAAAGAGTTTGATTGGTTTTTTTTTGTTTTGCTTTGGATATGCTTCTATACCTCTTCTTAAAAACATGCTGGTTCCTAGATGTTCATTAATATCTCTCATTTTAATAATTCATTCTACAATTTTCCCAGGAATTGTAGTCAAGCTCATTAACCTTTAGTTTGCCATCTCTGTTCTCTTCCCTTCCTGGAAAATCAGGACATTTTCCCTTTTCCAGTCTTGTGGTACTTCTCCCATTTCCTGTGATTTGGGACAGTGCCTCAGAAATCAGAAATCACAGGTCCCATTTCTCTCTCACTGTCCGAGGATGCAGTTCATCTGAGCCAGGTTTTTGAATTCTGTGCCTATTTAACAATCATGAAAAATGTGTCAAGGGCAATCAGGTGCTGTTTTACAATCTCTACTTATCTTAGGTCATTAATATTGAGCAACTCTTTCTTCTGGAATAAATGTAGCTGATAGCCGGAGCAGACTTTTGACTATGTTTGGACCTTGGAGCTCTGGGTATCTTTTCTGCTTTGCTTTTCCTTTTCTGGCTACAGGCAAACAATGATCACTAGATGAGGATCTTGCCTCAGAAGCCACCTTGTGAAACTCAGAGGTTAAAGATTTTGGATTCCCTGATCAGAGCTGATTGGTGACCAGGAAAGTTTCTTAACTTGGAAATGATGATCAACAGATTTTATTTTATTTTATTTTATTAATTTTATAATTATAATTTTTTCACAGTATATATGCATGAGTAATTTTTTATAACATTATCCCTTGTATTTATTTTTCCAAATTTTCCCCTCCCTCCCTGTACTCCCCTCCCCTAGATGACAGGCAATTCCATACATTTTACATGTGTTACAGTATAACCTAGATACAATATATGTGTGTAAATCCAATTTTCTTGTTGCACGTTAAGTATTGAATTCTGAAGGTATAAGTAACCTGGGTAGATAGACAGTAGTGCTAACAATTTACATTCACTTCCCAGTGTTCCTTCTCTGGGTGTAGTTGTTTCTGTCCATCAATGATCAGCTGGAAGTGAGTTGGATCTTCTTTATGTTGAAGATATCCACTTCCATCAGAATACATCTTCATACAGTATTGATCAACAGATTTTAGATGAATCTAATTCCACATCTGACTTGTCAGAAGACACCTACCTTCAAGGGGGACATTGCAAAGTGAGGTGAAGTATGACCATGCTTAATCAGCAAGCCTTAAAACTGCTTTATGTTCTAATGTGCAAGTTTCAACTTCCCCAGACTATAAAGATGGTCATTATTTTCTGCTTGTTCAAATTTTCAGCAGTACTTCTTGGAAGAGCCTTTTAGCATTTCTTTTTTTTTTTTTTTTTTTTTTTTTTTTTTTTTTTTTGCATTTGAGGCAATTGGGTGACTTGTCCAGGGTCACATGTTTAGTAAGTAATAAATGAGGTCCTCCTAACTTCAGACCATTTAGCCCCTCCCCATTTCATCTTTAGGATTTCTTTTGCTTGGAGAAAACAAATAGCATTCCCATTATATCATATATCTTTTACCATTCTTCTCCCTAAGCTTTAAGTAAACACATCTGAGTGGGGTTTTAATATGATACAAATTAAGTTTAAAGAAAAAAAAAAAGCCTCTCTCCTCTTTTTTTCTATACACAAATATATGTGTATATATATGCACACACATATCTCTAAATAATTTTCTATGCATTAATATGCATACACACAAACACACTTACATATGTGTGTATATATGTGTGTGTGTGTATGTATACAGCATATCTCTAAGTAGTTTTCTCTTTCTCATACTGTGGGTTAATACATTTTTATATTTGTTAAGTATACTCCATCCCTGGCTAGGAGTCTATCATCCCTATACACACAACTATTAATTTCCTGAAATAATGTTTTTCTTGCTATATCCACTGCTTTCAATGTACAACAGGGAAAAAAACAAAAAACAAAAAACACTGTGTCCCTATGGTCCTCATGTAATGCCATAGAAACAGAAAAATAGAGATTAGAGAACAATTTAATAATTTATTTGAAATGGGGAGATTTACTGAGACCAAATGGATCCATGGTTTGGTCCCAGGGCTGAATGAGACTATCATCTCCAAGAATCCAGCCCTGAATGTCCGATAGCAAGATTCTTTTATAGGGTTACAAGAACAATGACATAATGGGGGAGGTACCCGGATGGGGATGATCTAATGGGGGGAGGCACCTAGGATAACTGGATGGATGGAGGGACTGGAGAGGCTCCTGATGTTCTAATGATGTCTTAAATGGATAAAGACCTTTATCCTATCAAACACTAAGACGGAATTGTTATCTCCAATTGATAAATGGTCAAAGGATATGAACAGACAATTTTCTGATGATGAAATTGAAACTATATCCACTCATATGAAAGAGTGTTCCAAATCACTACTGATCAGAGAAATGCAAATTAAGACAACTCTGAGATATCATTACACACCTGTCAGATTGGCTAAAATGACAGGAACAAATAATGATGAATGTTGGAGGGGCTGTGGCAAAACTGGGACACTGATGCATTGTTGGTGGAGTTGTGAAAGAATCCAACCATTCTGGAGAGCAATCTGGAATTATGCCCAAAATGTTATCAAAATGTGCATGCCCTTTGACCCAGCAGTGCTACTCCTGGGCTTATATCCCAAGGAAATACTAAAGAAGGGAAAGGGACCTGTATGTGCCAAAATGTTTGTGGCAGCCCTTTTCATAGTGGCTAGAAACTGGAAAATGAATGGATGTGCATCAATTGGAGAATGGTTGGGTAAATTATGGTATATGAATATTATGGAATATTATTGTTCTGTAAGAAATGACCAGCAGGAGGAATACAGAGAGGCTTGGAGAGACTTACATGAACTGAAGCTGAGTGAAACGAGCAGAACTAGGAGATCATTATACACTTCAACAATGATACTGTATGAGGATGTATTCTGAGGGAAGTGGATATCTTCAACATAGAGAAGAGCTAATCCAATTCCAATTAATCAACGATGGACAGAATCAGCTACATCCAGAAAAGGAACACTGGGAAATGAGTGTAAACTGTGAGCATTGTTTTGTTTTGTTTTGTTTTTCTTCCCAGATTATTTTTACCTTCCGAATACAATTCTTCCTTTGCAACAACAACAACAAAATTGGGTTCTGCACATATATATTGTACCTAGGATATACTATAAGATATTTAATATGTATGGGAATGCCTGCCATCTAGGGGAGGGGGGGAGGGAAGGAGGGGAAAAACTCGGAACAGAAGGGAGTACAAGGGATAATGTTGTAAAAAAAAAAAAAATGTACCTATGCATATGTACTGTTAAAGAAAATGTTATAATTATAAAAATTAATAAAAAATATTTCATGAAAAAAAAAGGGAATGGTTATAACCTGAGGCAGAGTAACTGAATAGGACAATTAGGGAAACTGGGTCAGGACATTAAAAGAACTGTGGCACAACACTCAGTTTCTTGCCCCAAATTTTGTAATCTTTAAGAACACTTGCCAGTTTCTTTCTGGAAGTATTATTTGTGCTTATTTGAATAACTAGAAGTGGGTAATACTTACATGTTTGGACATCTAAAAACAACTGTTGGATGACTATAAACTGCTTCTGGTCTCCTAGTTGCCATGAAATCTGATTCATTACACAGCAAGACATCTACAGTATGGCTTAAAATCCATTTAAAATCTTTGTCATCATATTCTCCAAGTATCCCCCTCCCTTCCAAATTAAGAGTCCTTGATGAGGGTCCAGGCTCATTAATGAGTCCTAGTTATTCAATTATGGGGTAGCAATGTCAATTCAGCAAGGTGCCCATTGTCACATTAAGCAGTTTTATACTGTTTTCTTGATTCAAGTTTTCTGGATTGTTAATAAAACTTGCACTGGAAAAAATCAAGCTGTTGGGGCAGCTAGGTGGCGCAGTGGATAGAGCACCAGCCTTGAATTCAGGAGAACCGGAGTTCAAATCTGGTCTCAGACACTTAACACTTCCTAGCTGTGTGACTCTGGGCAAGTCACTTAACCCCAGCCAAAAAAAAAAAAAAAAAAATCAAGCTGTTGCCAAATTACAAACTTCTCAAAGGTCTCAAAGATACCTACCCCACCCCCATGCCTCAATAATTGCAAGGCACATTGCATGTAGGTAGTCATAGTTTGAGTCATAACATTACAAACTATTAGTTTCCCATACTGGGAAGTGAATGTAAATTGTTAGCACTACTGTCTATCTACCCAGGTTACTTATACCTTTGGAATCTAATACTTAATGTGCAACAAGAAAATGGTATTTACACACATATATTGTATCTAGGTTGTATTGTAACACATGTAGAATGTATGGGATTGCCTGTAATGGGGGGGGGGAGGGAGTGGAGGGAGGGAGGGGATAATTTGGAAAAAATGAATACAGGGGATAATGTTATTAAAAAAAATTGCTCATGCATATATACTGTGGAAAAAAATTCTAAATAAATTAAAAAAAAAAAAAGAAAATTAATCCTTACAAATACAATGTGTCCCACAAAAAAATTTCTCACAAAGTCTCACAAGCAGGAATTCGGTCCTTTGATGTTTGTGTAATGAGGGCAGTAATTACATAAATGTAATGACAGCCCCCACCCCCCCTTCTGCTTTGGCTAGGGCATTCTCCTTGGGAACATGACTTTCAAGGATCACATATGTTGTCTCTGGAGCTAGACTCCTATCAGTGATATCTTTGTTCTGGCCCTTAATGATGGGCCCCTGAAAAAAAAGATTTGCTTGTCTAGAAGCTTCTGGTCAGCCCCTTACAGACTTTA
This sequence comes from Sminthopsis crassicaudata, assembly GCF_048593235.1. NCBI lineage: Eukaryota > Metazoa > Chordata > Mammalia > Dasyuromorphia > Dasyuridae > Sminthopsis > Sminthopsis crassicaudata. The sequence goes on from NC_133620.1 coordinate 443,133,469, forward strand.
GCCTCCCCTTCATATCATATGGAGCCCCTGTTTAAGAGATTGGTCACTAGATGAATCTCCTCAATAGACTTTAAAGGGAGAATCAAACAGGATAGTGTTAATATAAATTAAAATGTAATAATGTTAAATTATATGTATTTAAAAACAAGGCCTAAATAGTAGATTCATAATTTCAAGTACTATCTTTGTTTTTCATTTCTTGTTTGTATATAGAAATGTTCCTATTTATGGATATAGTTAATAAGTCATAAGTCAAATTCATAATAAAAAAAAGGTAAGATAACATTCACACTTTTCTCTCTTCTGAACATGTGGCTTTATGTTTAAATAAATAGCTATCCTATACTTGGTCTATCATGTCACACTATATACCTTTCTAGAAGGGATCCTGACAAATTTTTTTAAGGAAAACTCTAAAATGGACATTTGAACTCCCCTGATGATTTAAAAAGAAGAAAGCAAACAAATTCAGGTAAAGCCAAAGCAGGTGGAGGTATTTAAAATATAAGGAAAGATTTAATACTTGGGAATTAGTTCCTCAGATCCCAAATAACCCTCCAAATGCAAAAGGATCGTCTAGTCATTAGGGCTGGGACTCTCTCTTCCCTTCAGGGATGGAATTCTAAACTCCTGTGAAACAGCTTCAGGGCTGATAGAACCTGACCTTTACAGAGGAATTAGATCATATGTCATTGTCTCTTTTATACCCCTATCCAAGAGCTCTGTGGGGAAAATCACTTAGAGATTAGGTATGACTCATGTCTAGAATTCCCTTAAAATGAAATTTTTTCCTTTTTTTTTCCCTTTTCTATTTTTTCTTTTTTTTTAAAAAAAATTATTATTATAGCTTTTTATTTACAAGATATATGCATGGGTAATTTTTCAGCATTGACCCTTGCAAAACCTTTTGTTCCCACTTTTCCCCTCTTTCCCCTCCCCCCTCCCCCAGATGGCAGGTAGACTAATACATGTTAAATATGTTAAAGTATATGTTAAATACAATATATGTATACATATCCATACAGTTATTTTGCTGCACAAGAAGAATCAGACTTTGAAATAAGGTAAAATTAAGCTGAGAAGGAAATCAAAAACTCAAGCGGACCAAAATAGAGGGATTGGGAATGCTATGTAGTGGTTCACACTCATAAAATGAATTTTCAAAAATGTGCCTTCTAGAAAAGTACACAGTGCATAAAGTAGATTTATTCCTCCACCATAAAAGAAATGCTTATGTAATCAAAGGTCCAAAGTATATGGGTATAGGACTTCTCCTTCCTGGAAATCAATGCTCTGCCCCTGTGTGAGGATCAGGTTGGAGATGAAGAGAGAAAAGAGCTCTTCAGTCTTCATTGAGTATTGAGTCTTTTGGGTCTCTACAGTTGCTTTCAGTACTTCTTGATTTCCAGCTTTAAAAGAAAAGATGGACAATGCTAACCTCAATTCAAGTTTCTCAAAGAAAATACTCTGGGAAGAAGCTAACTTGAGAAGAGTTGACCTCCATCGTGTTCCTATCCCCAGCTTGCTACACTAGATTCTTCAGGGAATTACCTCTTGGATGAGATTTTATTGACTTCCAATGGGAGAGCTCCTTCACTCTCTAGTGCCTGGTAAATATTCTCCCAAGTATACTTTCTTTGATTTCTAAGTTGTTTTGATGTTGATGGTGTAGTTGTTTTGCTATTGACTTGGATAAATAATGTGTGTGTTCATTGTAGAACTTTATTCTTTTCTTAGAGAAAAAGAGTAAAGCATTGGATATAAGGCTTAGGATCCTGCTTCCCCTATTAATGAGATAATTATTAGAAGTTAGGGTGAACTCCATTACTTAGATTAATGATTTAAAGGAACATATAAATATAATTCTTGTTCCCAATCCATTCTCTCCAAGAAGTGTAGAGTAGACAAGCTTTTGGCTTGCCCTTCTGGGAAGAACTAGATTCCCTTGGAGAAGAATAGGAGGAGAAAAGACTAGAGATGTCTATTCTGCCCCTCTTTGGGTGACATACCCCAAAATTACATGGGGACAGAGACACTTAAAAACGCCACACTTAAAAACTCATAAACACACATTGATAAAGATTTATAACATGAAATAATAATCTTTAGATTCTATCATTCTCTTCCAGGAGATTGATACTAAAACATCAAAACACAATATTTTATGGGACCATTGAATAGCCATTTCACCTTCACCTTGGCTCTGACCAGAATGAGCAACTCCCTCAAGGCTCATATCTTCTGGAAAATTAGGGCATGGTTTGGGCTCGTCCCCTTCGTGGGTAGTCATTTTTTCCAAGAAACATCATTATAGCTGCAGGAAGCATCTCCTGCTATCAGTCACCTGGATCTCTCAGTTACTCCAGGTCTCTTGACTGTTCCTCTGACAAGATATCCCATCTCTTGATATCAAGTATCTTCACTAACTAAACTCTATATATGGAATGCTCTCCCTCCTCATCTCTATTTCTTGTCTTCCCTGTCTTCCTTCAAATCCCAGTTGAAGTCCTATCTTCTACAAGAAGCTTTTCTCAATCGCTCCCAATTTTAGTGCCTTTCCACTATTAATTATCTTCATTTACCCTATATGTAAATTGTTTATATACAGTTGTTTGCATGTTCCTTCCATTAGACTGTGAGCTCCTTGAGAACAGGGACTTTTGCCTTTCTTTGTATCTGCAGCATTAGGATAGTCCTTGGCATTATAATAAAGATGACTATAGAGTGTGACTGACTCTAGATCCCTTGAATCCTCAAGGCTGGAATTATCCATCTCAAGATTGCTCTTCTTCCATTTGTGCTCAGAGAAAGGAATATAATGCTTACAATCTCCTGCCATGTGGAAAAAAACAGCTGCCATTACTGGAGTGGAGTACTTCCTCCACCCCTTAAACTTTAAAACTATCCCATTTCCAAACTGTATGTTCAGAAGAAAAGAGGAAATGTGTGGAAATTGATTATTCCTTTAGAGTCTACTGAGTGAGAGGCTCTTGCTGCACAGTCCCCCCCCCTTCCTCTCTCTCTTCCTCTCTCTCTTTTTCTCTCTCTCTCTCTGTCTCTCTCTGTCTCTGTCTCTGTTTCTCTCTCTCTCTCTCTCTCTCTCTCTCTCTCTCTCTCTCTCTCTCTCTCTCTCTCTCTCTCTCTCTTCCTTTCTCTCATATCTACCTATATATCTATATGTATACATATATAAAATTGGGTATTGTCCTTCATACTTGAAAAAGATCAAAATTTTATCACTATGTTAGAGTCGAGTTACAGTATGTCCAACTGTGGCTAATCAGACCACTACGAGCTCAGAATGTTCTGCCACAGGTCGGACACAAATAGTCCCTCTGAACATTTGGGTTAGCTTCTCTGATTTTGTGCATCTCACATTTCTTTGGGCTAATTCCACTCTGCACTGCTGCTAGAGCACAGCACCTTCTCTGATGAGGGCACGCCGTTCTGGGTGATCCTGTCCCAATGTCTCCCATGTCATACAATACATTCTAAAGTTCTGAAGAGAGACCTTAAGAAAGTATACACATACATACATATACGCAAGCATGCACTCCATGACGTAAGTGGAGGCAGGGAGAGGCAAGGGGCTATGTGGTGACTTTGGTAACCTTTAGTCATCTTTTATTGATGGGTTCACCAGAAAGGGTCAAGGTAAATGTGTCATCAAAAAGGGGCCAACTCCAGGGAGAAGACAAATAGTTCTGGAAGGTATTCAGCTCCAGGCATGCTTCCCCAAAGGGGGATATGCTCCAGTTAGAGCAGAAGGTGGGTCCTTGAATTGCAACCTTACATTAGCCTGGGGTGAGAAAATTCCTTTCAGTTTCCATCATCCCCTAACAGCTGGAACCAGAGACTTGCAAATTGCCTGGAAGTTTTCCATTAAGCCAGTGTCCCAGTAGTAGGACTTTCCCTTATCCCTCTCACTTTTCAGCAGCAAGAATGGAATTTCCTTATCTCCAAACCCCAAGTGTTGGGCATCTGCCATTAAGTTTAAGACAGAAACTCCAGCAGAATCTCAATTCAGAGTCAATCTTTTTTCCTTTGCCTTCCTGTTTCCCTGTCAGGTTAAAAAAGTTTCTTTTCTTTTCTTTTCTTTTTCTTTTTTTTTCCTTTTTACCCTCAAAGAACTTAAATTTCAATGGGAGAACAAAACACATAAAGTGAGGCGGCAAGGGTGGAGGCTATTATACACACAGAGAAGTGATGAGATACGATACAACTCATTTATTAGACACTGCCATCCCAGGGACAGAATTCAAGTTTTCAGGATGATGGCTAAAGGAGTATGGTATGGGGATGACAGGCAATTCTTGTTAATATCTCCTCTTAGAAGATTCTTTTCTTTGTCTTTCCCACATCCCCCTTTTCACATAGACCTAATAGAAAACCTTTTATTTAGGTATATAAGGGAATCTAAGGATATTTTATCTTGAGCTTAGTCCTATATAAATTCCTTTGCTAGTTTTTACATGCTATGTAGATGACAATTAACATTATTATTATCACATAAACCTTGGAAGTAATTTGGCCTAGAAGAGAGATGGCTACCTTTGGCATTGTAGGAAGTAGTAGGAGGAGATGGATGAGGACATTTCATTGGAGTTGGGAGGGGGAGAGTTGCAATAATAATTTCAGCCTATAATAATAATACTGGAGGGCTTTTATGGACTTTGGAGCAGGAATTAGATTTCCTGATTATCAAAAAACAAAACAAAACAAAATAGGAATAGTAGAGAGTCAGTGGTGGGAGGAGGAGAAATGTCTTTGAAGGATTTAGAAACAGCCTGCTTTGAGTTCTGCCACATAACATGAAGTATCGGTGATAGTTATGTAGTCTTATTTAACTCCTTTTATATTAAGCTCTTTAACTTGTTTTGTTTATTATATTCCAAATATTGTGTCAAAAATCCCCAACAAACAATTTGCACAAGGACCACAAAAGGAAAATAATATTAAAGATATCAGAGCTCAGATCAATGTAATGGTTAATCTTGACTCCAGAGGACTGATGATGAAACATTATCTCTCCTCTCTTGAGAAATAGAAATCTACATGTGAGAAACAGGAATATACTTTCAGATACAATGTTCTTTTTAAAAATTTTTTATAATTGTGCATTTTTTTGTTAAAAGACAAGATTCTGTGAAGATGAGGAGTATTGTAAAGTGGTTATATTTCTTCTTATTTTTTATGTATGTATGTATGTATGTATGCATTTATTTATTTTTAGCTGGGATGGAGTTTGAACTCCAAAAAGTAGTCCTGACTCCAGGACCAGTGCAGTATCCACTGAAGCTCCTAGCTGCTATGCTGTATAAACAGTTACATATTAACATATGGTATGTATATGTATGTAACACTAACATGTGTGATATACTGAATATCACCTTATAGTGTTTGGATATCTATGCAACTTTGTTATATGATGCTTGATATTATGTACCTGCAATGTGGCTTCTGTATTTGAGTGACGTGTGCATATTTACAAAGTAATAAATGTTTTACTTGAACTTATATAGATACCCAAAGTTAGTATGTTTCACTCTACCCTGGCTATTCAAAGAAATGGTCCTGCCTCAGATTTCATGATTATCATAAGCTTCTCCCATGATTCTGAACTCTGAAATTCCCCCCTTTTGATGATCATTTTCTGTCTCTAATTTCTCCTTTTTCTTTTGTCCTCAATTTGATCTTTAAAACTTCTATCCTTCTCTGTTTTCCTAGTCTGTTGTCCCTGTGAATAATCAGTAAAGTCAGAGTCACTTTTCTCCTTTAATAATCTTGACCAGTTGACCAAATTCAACTTGAAGGCAGCATAATATGATGGAAGGGATGAAGATTGGATTTGTAGTTGGTTTTTTTTTTTTTTTTTTATGCATGAATTTAAATTCCATCTCTGCTACTGGTAATTACTTGGTTTTGATTCTTCTGTTTTCAATTTCCTTTTGTGTACAATCTCCCTATATTAGATTGTAAATTCCTTGAGGTTAGAGGCTATCTTTTTTCTCCTTATTCCTATCTACCTTGTATAGTGCCATGCCCTTTTGTAATAGGAGCTTAATAAATGTTTATCGAATAGAATAGATTTTAATCTACCAAAGTCCAAAGGGCCCTATCTTTAAAGGGAAGGGAATTCCTGCAAGGAGAAGTCAAACCCTTTGATTAACTGGATCCTTTATAAATTCAAGGAATTTAATCTTTGTAGGATCTTCCCTGCTGCACAATAAAAAACATTTATTCTGCTTTGACTTTTCTATTCTAGTCCTCTCAGAAACTATTCCAAATTTTCTCTTCTTTCCTCAAACCACTAATGCTTCCCCTACTGCTGTCTCTCTCAGATGTCCATTGCTCCATCTTTACGGATTAAGTAAAAACTAGCTATTCTCTGTGCCTTTATTTCCCCTATTCCACACTTCAAAACCTTCTCTACCTTTAACCATCCTCTCCTCCATTACTCTAGCAATTTTCCTTGCCAAGACTACCGTTTTTACTTATGCTCGAAGTTCCATTTTATTCTGTTTGCCCTATTAATCATTTCCTTTATCTCATCTTCAGTTGCTCCCTTCTGGTTTTTTCCCTAATGCCCACAAGTTTACTCACATTTACTACATTCTTGGGGAAAAAAAAAAAATCCTTCACTTGGCCTTCCCAAACTGTCAATCTTTTACTTAGTATTTCTCTTTCTTTTCACCATCAAATTCTAAGAAATAATTTTCTATACTGGACATCTTTATTTCTTTATCTCCTATTCCTCAATTTCTCTTGGTTGGGCTTCTGATTTCACAGCTAGACTAAAACTTATCTCTATAAAGTTATACATGATCTCTTAATTTCTAAATCTAATGGCTTTTTAAAATCTCTTATCTTCCCTGATCTTTCTGTTGCTCTTGATACTATTTTCTGTGCCCTCCTCCTGGATCTTCTCCAATATCTTTGCTTGTGTGACACTATTCTCTTTTGATCCCTACCCACATCTCCTAGCCCATTTATTTATTTCTTCTCCATTTTGTTGGATTATCATCCATTTCCTGCCATTTTAGTGACTGTGTGGGTGACCCAAAACAGAGCCCTAGGGCATTTCCTTTCTCTTCATTGGATAAAATAACAGTGTACCAAAGTTAGGAACAACAACTGTAGCATTACCTTTGCCAAGAGACTTGGGGAGATATTGGGAATCACAACTGGGAAGGGTTCTTTAAAAGTGTAAAAGATAGTTGGTCATGGGGGCCTAAAATTACAAATAGCAGGTGATTCCTGTTGATAAATGGAATAAAGGTGTGGCACTAAGATCTGAGTCATGACTGCTACCCGGGTCTGTTCCCCCTCAATGGTAATATCAGCAATTCTTGGGAAATAATTTATTATTGTTGTTGATATTGTTCATACAATAGCAACAAATAGTTGTAAGATCCTGTCATTTTGATTCAACTATTCAAAATTTCCCTCATTCTATTGGTTACTTAAAAATAAAATTTTCCTTTATTATGACTTAATACTCTAACAAACATGAACATTTCTCTTTTTTAAATTTTTAATTAAATGTTTATTTTTAAAACATATGCATGGATAAGTTTTCAACATTAACTCTTGTAAAACCTTGTGTTCCAATTCCCCTCCCCCCTTTCCTACTCCCTGCCCTAGATGCCAAATAATCTAATATATTTTAAACATGGTAGAAATATATGTCAAATCCAATATATACACACATATTTATACAATTATCTTGCTGCACAAGAAAAAAATCAAATCAAATAAGAAAAAGATAAGAAAATAAAATGCAAGCAAACAATAATAAAAAGAGTGACAATACCATGTTGTTAACCATACTCGGTTCCCACAGTCCTCTCTCTGGGTGTAGATGGCGCTCTTCATCACAAGATCATTGGAACTGGCCTGAAACATCTCACTGTTAAAGAGAGCCATTTCCATCAGAATTGAACATCATATAATCTTATTGTTGCCATGTACAATGATTTCCTGGTTCTGCTTATTTCACTTACCATCAGATCATGTGAGTCTCTCCAGGCTTCTCTGAAATAATCTTGCTGATGGTTTCTTACAGAACAATAATATTCCATAATATTCATATACCATAACTTATTATCTCCGACTGATGGACATTCACTCAATTTCCAGTTTCTTGCCACTACAAAAAGGGCTGCCACAAACATTTTTGCACATCTGGGTCCCTTTCCCTCCTTTAAGATTTCTTTGAGATACAGGCCTAGTAGAGACACTGCTGGATCAAAGGGTGTGCACAGTTTGATAACTTTTTAAGCCTAGTTCTAAATTCCTCTTCAGAAGGTTGGATCTGTTCACAACTCCACCAACAATATATTAATGTCCCAGTTTTCCCACATCCCTTCCAACATTTGTCATTTTCTTTTCCTATCATCTTAGCCAATCTGAGAGATGTATAGTGGTATCTCAGAGTTGTCTTAATTTGCATTTCTTTGATCAATAGTGATTTAGAGCACCTTTTCATATGACTAGAAATGGTTACAATTTCTTCATCTCAGAATTGTCTGTTCATATCCTTTGAGCAGTTATCAATTTAGAGAATAGCTTGAATTCTCATAAATTTGAGTCAATTCTCTATATATTTTAGAAATGAGACCTTTATCAGAACCCTTAAATATAAAAATGTTTTACCACTTTATTGCTTCCCTTCTAATCTTACAAATACAAACATTTCAACATACAAAGAAGAAAGAAGATTGGATAACAAATTGTGAACTTGTTATGTATAGTTTAAATAACATTGCTCTATTTCTTTGGATCCCTTTCAGTATCTCATTTTATTTTTTTCTGTGCAATTAAAAAAAAAACACTTTAAAAAAATTTTTTTGTCCCTATTAATTCACTCTCCCCTAAATAAAAGTCTACTCTTATAACAAATATGTAGAATCAAGCAAAACAAATCTATCCCCTGGCCTTTTAAAAAATCTCACCTCTCTTTCTGCACTTCCTGTTTTTACCTCTTTACCAAGAAATTCTGAAATCATGAATAGATACTTCTTTCACCATCTTTCTGATGTTCTTTGCATTATTGTGGTCATTGCGTAACTGGTTCAAATTACTTGGGCCCCTCCTTGGCCCTTGCTATACATCATCACTGCACCAACTAAAAAACCCACTATCCTGTGTATTGTCAACACCATGGTTTATGGCTGAAGCTGTTGACTGGGTCCTGGACCCACCTGAACATTATGGACAGTCCTTTTTAGATCATTCAGGAAACAGGAAGGCAGAAGGAGGGAGAAGCAGGGAACTGAGATTAATTTTCAGAAAAGTTTTAACTGAGAATAGTAGAATCTAGAATGAACCAACTCCAGACCAAGGGTTGGGAGAAAGAGGTGCTTGATGTTTGGGTTTTTGTTGAGGATTTGGAGCCTGGGCACTGTGTTAAGTGATTCCAGAAACAGGATGGTAGTGCACATCTCAAAGTAGATTGCATTACAGATTGGACCAAGTGCATTTGTGAGCCAGGGCTGTGCACTGAGCCAGATAACAAAGCCAAGTGCTTTTTAATTCTAAAGTGGACTACAAGACTGAGGTTTCAAATCACAAGATGAGTGCATTGCAGATCATTTTTGTGGAGGAACCACCCTTCTCTAAGACAGTTAATTCCCTCTGTGGCTTTTCTGCTTGTGTGTTAAGTGGGAAAGAACCTCTTGTCCTCCTGTGAACTCACTGGTTTGCATATATGTGACAATGGCAATGACTGGGTTACTACAGTTTCTGGCTTTTTGCAGCATTTATCTCTATCAAGGTGACTGCCTGTTCTCTTTCAACTTTAGACTCTACCATTTCCAGAAGGAGAGAATGGACTAAGCTAGACATTGCCATGTACAAGTAATCAACAGTTGACACACACATGACCAAGACGTGAAATGCATGTTCTATTCCTTTGACTTGTGATATGTGATCAACATATGATATGCACAAAGGTACTTGTAATGTACACAACACAGAGGATCAGATGATATTCCCATGTCATCCATGTGACACATACAATCAAGAAGCAACGAACATGTCACTAACACCCATTACACATGATTTTTGTGTGATATGATGCATGTGTGATCAGCATACAATGTACACAATCTGTGTAAGTGCCTGTCTCAGGCAATTAATATATGATATACTTGGGAACAACAGGTGATCTTGCATAAATTACTTAATCCTGTCTCTATTCTAGTCAATAGCATAAGGCTACAAATTACAAAGAAAATGTGTAACTTGTATTGATAGATTTTCTTCACTTAGGAATTTTCTATATCAATGAAATGATAGGTCCAATCTCTACTCCCTACAGGAATAAATGGCTTACATTTATATAGTGCTTTAATATAACAAATCATCCATAACTTCTTATCCATGCCCTCCTATAATGCCTCTCTAAAAGAATCACCTAATATGTTGGTACCTACCTCTAGATCTTTTTCACATTCTATATTATTCTGTCATCCTGTGTTATTATTATATGATTGGCCCATCTTCCTAACCTCCTCCTTCATGCAAGTTAGGCAATTTTTTTTCCTTTAAAAGTATTGATTGGGGTAGCTAGGTGGTGCAGTGGATAGAGCACCAGCCAGGAAGTCAGGAGGACCTGAGTTCAAATTTGACCTCAGATATTTAACACTTCCTAGCCCTATGACCCTAATTAGTCATTTAACCCCAATTGCCTTAGCAAAAATATATATTATTGATTGATTGGCTCAGGGTACGAAATGTTCAGGCTTTTAATATTGCTTCTTAGTCTGAGTATAAAGAACCTACAAGAAATTCTTGGATGCTTGGCTGGTAGATGATGATAAGCAACTCTAGTGAAGGTATTTCCCTTAGCTAAATCATCTTGAGACATCTTCCATGCCTGTCCTTGTTCCATATCCTTCTCCTGCTATGGATAAATTAATCTCTTTTGTTAACTGTTGACCTAGATATGTCTCCTTTTTTTTTTTTTTTATTAATAAGTCTTCTTTAATAGAACTTCTTTGAAAGGGAACTTGCTGTGTCAATATAATAATGGGTCTGGTCCCTATTCTCCTATTAAATTTTTAAGATAAAGTCCAGTCATGAAGTTGTTGAGTCGAAAATCAGTTTTGTCATTTATTGTACATATTCAATTTTACTATCAAGTTAACAGCATGGTAAAAGATTCTGAAAGACTACAGTTAACTGCCAAGAGAGCTTGTGTCTCTGAGGGAGGACTCAAAGAGTTAACTGTCATCTTTGAGGGGCTTTGAAGAGACATTTTTGAGATAACTGAGTTTACTTCCATGGAGAAGCTATCCCAAGAATGTCTTGAGAGATTTTAACTACTGTCTTCAGGGAATTGAATTGTTGAACTGAGATTCCAGTGTTTTGAAGATCAGAAGTTACAGCCATTAGTTTAAGAAAAAAAAAAAAAAAAAAAAGCGACTCTAGCTGTGACCTCTCACACAGCTGAAACACTGCTGAAAGATTAATTTATGTATATTGTACTATTAATAGATATAGTAATATTGATGCTTGTCTAAGCCTATAAAACCAAAGTTTGAGACTGAGAAAGGACAAAAAGGTTATGCAGAAAAAGGTTTCTCTGTTCCTACTCATCATTTTATCACTAAGCCTCCTCATCCGCACATATCTCACCTTATTCAGCAGCCACTGATTCACAGGCTTAGAATAGGCTTAGAAATCAACACACTAGCAATCATCCCCATAATAACTTCCCCAAACAACTCACTATATTTCTTATAAAATAGGGTGCCAATTTTGATAATTAGTGACAGATTTTACATTTTTGAATAGTTTTGGGGTAATTCCCATTCCGACTTTTTATACTGCTTTTAATATAGTGAAAGAGAATTAAAAGATAATAATCAAATTAACAGGCTTTAAGGAGTGGGGTTTTGGTATTTTTGTCCTCAAGAGCACCTGAGAAGTATTGTTCCCATACTGTCACACACCCCACAAAGGTCTCTATGTGTGAGATCTCTTCCAAAGGATAGCAACATGTAGGGTAGGAAACATTTTCTTATATATATAATACTCACTTCATCTAAAACATCTAGACTTCTGAAGAACTGATCTTATTCAGCTAACTGAAAGTTCAATTTTCATATGTGCAGTATGGGAAAAAATGCAAAAGGTGGTGGGGAGCAAACAAACAAAAAACAAATTAACCATGGAGTATTTTGTTAGGAGAACATCCAAGAGGTCAGTATAAGTGGATGAAACAATGCATAATTGGGAGTAAAGTAAAAGAAAACTGAAAAAGTAAAAGAGAGTTAGGTTATAAAGAGTTTTAAGTGCCAATCCGAGGGTTTTGATCCTGCTGGTGATAAGGAGCCATTGAAATTTCTTGAGTAGTAGGGGGTGACATGGTCAGACCTGTGCTTTCTTTCCTTTCTTCTAAAGTTTCTGAACTCAATATTCAACTGAAATTGCTCTTCAAAGACACTGATGGTTTCTTAATTGACAAATCTAATGTCCTTCTCTCAATTCTCATTGTCTTGGATCTTTCTGCAACCTTTGAAACTGTCACCTAAGTTTGCATTTTTTCTTCTCAGTTTTTCATAGCATTGGCTCTCCTCTTATATCTCTGATCACATCTCAGTCTCTTTGCTAGATTGGTTGCTGCAGTTGACACCCCTAATTATGGGTGCTCCCTGGCCTTTAACACAGTAGTAGCAGGCATTCTGTGAATGCTGATTGCTTAATTAAAGAGAGAAAAAGGAAGCAGGTTAGAGGACAGACCCCTGCCTCTATTTTTTTGTATTTACTATTTATAGCAACTCATTATTTTGGTAGCTAAAAATTGGAAACCGTAGTGGTGCCTATCAATTGGGAAATGGTTAGAAAGCTGTGATATATGATTGTAATGGAATATATTGTATTATTGTAAGAAAAGACAAGCAGAATGATTTTGGAATAACCTGGAAAAACTTACACGAACTGATACATAGTGAACAGAACCAGAAGAACATTGTACAAAGTAACAGCAATGTTGTTCCATGAAGAACTGTGAATTCTCAGCAATACAATGATCCAAGAAAATTCCAAAGGACTAATGATGAAGCATGCCATCTCCAGAGAAAGAATTGCTGTTGATTGAATACAAACTGAAGCATCCTATTTTCCACTTGCATTTTTATTTTAATTTGAGCCTTCTTGTACAAAATGACTAATATGAAATGTTTTACTTAATTGTATAACTTGTATCTGCTTACTGCCTCAAGGAGGCAGGAGGGAAGAGAAAATTTGGAACTCAAAAATTTAAATAAAAATGTTTTTAAAAATTAAAAATAAAGAGAATACTATAATTTGAGGGTAACCCTGTTTTCCATGCCAAAAATTGGGACAGATGGTCTGGTAAACAACATCCCTTTTTGCACAAATCTCCCTTAAAATGCAATAATTGTTTTTGAAATTGAGTGTCCTAAAAAACCCAAAGTGATGGTTGCTATAATCATAGCATAAACTGGAACTGGAAGTCCTAAAGGAGTTAGAGTAGGATGAAGAAATGTGGAAATCTAGACTTCATCTGTTGCTCACGTAGGATCACTATTGCACATCTAGAGCTTCTAGTCTCCTTAATATCCTGGAGGATGCGATTTCCTGTGATTTTTTAACTCATTTGTAAATTTCCTCTTCATCATGGCCATGCTGAACCAGGATTAACTCATCTCCCATATTTGTGGGCTGTGGAAGTCTTTGCTTAAGCAGGATCTAGTCTAGCTTAATTTCCTCGATTGCCCAATTTTTTGTATGTTTTTTAAACTCATTTGTAGAGTTCTTCCCCCTTTCATGACTATGTAAGACCAGATATTAAGAGACTCCCCGTAAGCGCTGCCTAAAAGACGAAGAAAACGGTCAACTTCCAACTGCTGCCAAACGAGCCATTCTGGCAGGGCTGTAGCTTGTCACCTTCCCTGAACTAGAAGAGCTCCTGAGGCCAGTCGAAAAGGCGGGAAAAGGAAATCAACTACAACTCCCGACAAGCTCCGCTCCTGAAGGTGACATCATCGCCCGGCCTCGCCTCCTGTCCCCAGTCTCCCCCGCAAGGAACCCTCCGGCATAAACTACATTTCCCGAGAGGCCTCGCGCCGCCCAACAGCCCTCCTCCCCTTGTTCAGCTCAGAGAACGCCGCTGGGCGCGCGCTCGCGCTCGCTCGCTGGCTCGGCCTCCCGAGGGGAGGGAGCGTGTAAAGGAGGGGGAGGACCGGTCTGGGGAGGGGGCGGGGGTACGGCTCGCTCGCTCGCTCGCAAGATGGCGGACGAGGACGGGGAAGGGATTCACCCTTCAGCCCCTCAGCGGAACGGCGGCGGCGGCGGAGGCGGCGGCGGGTCCGGGCTCCTGGGCGCCGGGAACGGCGGCGGGGGCGGCCCGCGGGTGGTGCGCATTGTCAAGTCCGAGTCCGGCTATGGCTTCAACGTGCGGGGCCAAGTGAGCGAGGGCGGGCAGCTGCGGAGCATCAACGGGGAGCTGTACGCGCCGCTGCAGCATGTGAGCGCCGTGCTGCCCGGGGGGGCTGCCGACCGAGCCGGGGTGCGCAAGGGGGACCGCATTCTGGAGGTGTGAGTATCAGGGCCCCGGCCCATCCCCGCCCCCGCCCCCCGGGGCTCGGGCGCTGCGGCGCTCCCCCGCCGGCGCCCACCCCGCTCCCCGCGGCGGCCGGAGACTCCCCGGTGCCCCCCGGGCCCATCCCTCCGTCCCCCGGGGGCCAGCCTGGCAGGGGCCCGAGCCCCTTCGCTTTCCGCCCGAGCCCCGCGGCTCCTGCCCGCTGCCGGTGCCGTGACAGCCGCTGGTTTTGCCGTGCCCACCGCGTGGGCTCCGCGCTGTCCTCCCTTCCCCTCGCAGCCCTCCTCTGCCTTGGCATCCCCTCCCGTGCCCTTCCACCCTGCTGCCGTCCCTGGGCTTCCTTTTGTCTCGGATTCGGCCCCACTTCGGGGCAGCCTCGAGTCCCTCTCGTGCCGGGTGCATTTCCCATTCCTTGCCCTACATCCTGTTCTCCGGTCCCCCCTCTCCCCCCAGTCCCGTAAGTTTTCTGTCTGCCTTTCTGCACATTTGGTCCCGGCCCTCCCCCGCCCCTTGAGCCGCTGCCTTTTCCTGCTCCCCACTTCGTCAACCTTGTGGCAGCCCCGACAATGGGGGGCTATTGCAGCGTCAGTGCGACCTTTGGTCGGGGGCTAGATTTGTATCTGAAGGTTTAAAAAGTGTGTGTGGGTGTCCAGCGCTCATCGGTGGTCTGGGTGTAGTACTCGAATCGCCTCCATTCCTTCCCCCCGTGTCCTTCACTACCGTTTCTGCGCTGCCTGGATTCCCCTCCTTCCCTCGTACCTCCTTCCCTGACTGACTGGCGGCCTCCTCCTCAGCTGCATATTCGGTCTCGGCTGCACGTTTTCCCTAAATTCCCGTTCCATCCCTGCAGTCCCTCCCTCTCTTCAGGCCTCCACCTAACCGAGCTGTGGCTTAGGCCGGGGTGTGAGGGGCAGCCTGAAGGTGTGTCGGGAATGGGGCGGCCTCGTCCGCTCCGTCTGAGGCACTTTTCCCTTAGAGTTCCTCATCCTTCCTGCCTCGGTGACCTACCTAAGACACCTTGGCCAGACGAATGCTTTCTTCTCTTTTAATTCACTTTAAAAGAGTTCTGCCCTTTCTCAGCCTGGCGTGCCTGTATGTTAATCTTATGGGGATCAGCGCACTAAGACCTGTATTGCATGGAGATCCTCCTTTTTCCATTACCAGAGCCTAGAATTCTGTTCTTTCCAGATTAAGAAAATGCCTCTTACCCTCTCCCGTCAGCAGCTCTTGGGAGTCCGTTTCCTTTCCCTGTGGAAGTTCATGTTAGGTTCATTTGCATTTATTTTTGATTTTCAAAGTCCACAAAGCTTCCCTGGGTACCATATAATGGAAAAAAGTGGCAATTGCATCACAGAACTGAACTAATTGGGAAACCTTGAAAACTCATCTGTACAACTTCCTTCCCCTGTTCCAAATTCAAATCTTGTCCTTTGTTTAGTCATGCTGAGTAAGAATTTAAAAAAAAAATCAATTAAGTAGACCCTAATACTTTTTGAAAAAAATTAATTTTTTTGTTTTTATATCTCCTTCATTTCTGAATATTCCCTTATAATTCCTTCTAAACACAGATTTTTTGCAAAGGGAAAATAAGCAGCAAAATTAACCGTTACTTCAACTGAGTCTGACCATATATATTTTTTTTCACATCCACAGTCCCAATTTCCAGAAAGACAAAGAAGTAATTTTCTCATCTCTTCTTTGGGTCTGGGCTTAATCATCATAATCACTTCTCATTCAGTTATGGCCTTATTTGTCTTTGTTCTTTTCAGTTACATTATATCAATCATGTATATTGTTTTTCTGATTCTGCTTCCTTTACTCTCAATATCAGTTCATATAAATCTTCCCAAGTTTCTTAGAATTCTTCATGCTCATAATTTCCTCATGGTACAATAATATTCCATTACATTCCTGAGCCATTAATTGGTTTAGCTCTTTTCTTACTAGTTCATGGGAACACACCTTGTTTCCACTTTTTTTCTACCACAGAAAGTGTAGCTATGAACATTTTGGTGTGTATGGGTAGATTTAACTTCTTAAGGGGAATGTTTGGTTGCTAGAGGAAGAAGGGCACAGCAAGGATTTCATTTCCTGGTTTTGATCATGGTTGGTGACCGTGCTTATTTTCCTATAGAAACGTGTATGCTTGTTCTCAGAAGTATTCCAGTTCTTCCTCTGAAAATATCTAAGAGAACTCCTCTATTTTTCAGAAAGGTGTCAGGGATAGGTAATCATTGTGTAGCTGTGGCTTAAATTGTGTCTGTGATCTTGATCCTGTAAGTTTCCACTTAACTTAATTATTATTTTTTTAAAATGTCATTTGTTTTTGCTTTTTCCTTCAAAAGAATTACAGTTGTGTTTTTCCATTTTATACAGTTGTTTGGACAGTTTATAGTGGTATGAGTAGGCAGAGGAACTTATAATTTACGACTAAAAGGTATGAGAGTTTGTATAAGTGAAATTAAACAAATCTATTCACAAAGGCTTTTTTTACACTGGGGATATGGCATAGTGTTTGGGTCAAGTTTAGCATTGTTCACTTTGTCCTCTACAAAACAGTATCTGATTTGGGAATTTGTTCTATCCTAGGGCTTGATTTTGCAGTGTGAATAGGATTTCTGGGCTCTCAATTTTACTGCATACTCAAAGCCTTCATGTTTAGTTTCCACCTAATAATCTTTCCCAATGTAACATACGTTGAGTGTAACTTTCTTTGATGTTAAGTACCCTCAGGCTAAAGAGTAAAGCGTTTGTCCAAAAAATAGAACCAAAATAAATATGTCTTTGCACTTAGTCGGAAAAGAATCGTTGACTGCAGGTTAATTTTCTTTGGATTAATTTATTTCTGAAGGCTCATGACTGATTTCTTGTTGCCCTGAGGAAGGCTTTGGATATGGAATTTGTATTTTCCCTCCATATTTTTGAGAGCTTATCTTTGTTACTTGATGCGCTTGTCTTTAGTCTCTTGGGTATATGTCTTTGGGGTAGATTTGGTCTTTTGGGAATAGAGTTTGCAGCCTTCCGAGTCAGTTAAATCTGTTAATAAGAGTAAGTGAAGGTCATGCTAATGCTTTGTTATGTTGGATTAGTTGATTGGAGTCCCATTGATAGGCAATTGCCAGTCATCATAGTATTTGTGGTGGAGAAAATATACCTTTTATCTCAGATCTTTTGCCCATGAAATTAAGCAAATTAAGCCTACTGAAAGTCAGTTAATTTTTTACAGCTTTTTAAAGAGAATTACCTGGTCATAAAATTTTTTGGCTTCACTCCATAAGAATGTCTGGAGGAAAAGATGATTGCTCTTTGAGTAGTGTCCATTACAAGTTAAGTTTTAAGAATAAAACCTTAACTTTAACTGATTAAGACCTTTTAAAAGAACTGCTTTCTCTAGTGTGGCATGATTCGCTCTCAGTTAGTTTTGACAGAATGAAATATATGTGTATTTTATTACTAGGATTAAATTATTAAATCCTTATTGTCATGTTCACTGTGGGATATGCCAGAAGGAACCAAAGCTGTACTTAGAAAATTGATGTAATTGTTAATCTTTTTATGTCCTAATCTGTGTGGAAAAGCAGTGAAATATTACATAGAATAGTAGAGTGACTATAATATCAAGATTAACTTTACTTTTGTAGCTTCACGCATATCAAATCACTTCCTAGATCTAAGATGCTGCACTATCGACTTCTTTATTTTACTCTGAACAAAGTTCCTTGATTTTTCTAGAAAAAAATTGTGGCATAGAATTTAGTAGGTATATTTGGTTCTCCTGTTCTTTCCAATGACATGTCATTTTGACCTCTTTGCAGTTCAGCTGTGTCTTTGTAAACTCAGGTGGGAGGAGAAATTTGGTGAGCACTCAGATATTGTCAGATCATTTAATAGCTTTGTGTTTGACTTCATCCTCTTAATTATTTTCCAAGTTGTGAGACAGATGACTTAAATAGGTAATTTGTGTCCTTGTTATCTTTACTCAACTGACTGCTAGTGAAGAAACTACTATATCCATCATAATTACAAACCCAGGAAAAACTTAGTTTTGTAGTGATCATGGAAACCAATAAAAATAAATCCAGAAATAGTACTTTCCTTTCAGAAGTAGTTCCCTTAGCAGTACTAAGACAAGGAGGAAGCCTTTGTGAGTACCTGCATATTTGCCTCTTTGTATGGATTAGGAAGGATGCTGGGACCAGCTCTCTTTCCATTCATGTTGACTTGGGACACCTTGCATTCAGATGTTGTCTACACTTTGTTTCTGATGTGGACTTGTTAATATGTCCCCTAAGGCAACAAATTACTAATGAAATGAGCCTCATTGGGAAATCCTAGGATCTGATACAGAAGCTAAGTGACTTAATTGACACAGTGAATTCATTGTGATGCTTAAAACCTGTGTACATCATCCCTATTTAACGTACTGGTTCTTTCTGTGCCTGTTAAAGCTCATTTGGTTAGAACTTAGTTTTAATGAATCTAAGGTTTTGATCTGAGTCAATTAGATTCACTTTACCCTTGGCTAAATCTCCTAAAAGTGAATAGCAAACAGATAAAATACCTTAGATATATATTCCTATATCTTCACAACCAGAACAATAGCTCAAGGGAGATGCTCTACCAACTCCTTAGTGTGAGCATTTCCCCAGGATCTAGCCAGTCCTGTTTTCTCTCCATATTACTTCCCTTAGCATTCTAATTCACTCCCATGGCTTATAACTACTCTTTCATAGCAGTTGACTCTCACACCTGTTTTCAGTCTGGAACTTATATCTAGTTTCAGATCCAAACTTCTGTCTTTTAGGATATTTGCACCCAGATGTCTTCTAGCATCACAAGCTCAATTCCTTTTTTTTTTTTTTAAATTTTATTTATAAATTTTTTGACAGTATATATGCATGAGTAATTTTTTTATAACATTATCCTTTGTATTCATTTTTCCACATTATCCCCTCCCTCCCTCTACTCCCTCCCCTTGATGACTGGCAATCCCATACTTTTTACATGTGTTACAATATACCTAGATACAATATATGTGTGTAAATACCATTTTCTTGTTGCACATTAAGTATTAGATTCTGAAGGTATAAGTAACCTGGGTAGATAGGCAGTAGTGCTAACAATTTACATTCACTTCCCAGTGTTCCTTCTCTGGGTGTAGTTGTTTCTGTCCATTATTGATCAACTGGAAGTGAGTTGGATCTTTTGTATGTTGAAGATATCCACTTCCATCAGAATACATCTTCATACAACATTTAAGTGTACAGCGATCTTCTGGTTCTATTCATTTCACTCAGCATCAGTTGATGGAAGTCTCTCCAAGCCTCTCTGTATTCCTCCTGCTGGTCATTTCTTACAGAGCAATAATATTCCATAACCTTCATATACCATAATTTACCCAACCATTCTCCAATTGATGGACATCCATTTATCTTCCAGTTTCTAACCACTATGAAAAGAGCTGCCACAAACATTTTGGCACATACAGGTCCCTTTCCCCTCCTCAGTATTTCTTTGGGATATAAGCCCAATAGCAGCACTGCTGGATCAAAGGGTATACACAGTTTGAAAACTTTTTGGGCATAGTTCCAAATTGCTCTCCAGAATGGCCAGATTCTTTCACAACTCCACCAACAATGTATCAGTGTCCCAGTTTTCCCACATCCCCTCCAACATTCATCATTATTTGTTCCTGTCATCTTAGCCATCTGACAGGTGTGTAGTGGTATCTCAGAGTTGTCTTAATTTGCATTTCTCTGATCAGTAGTGATTTGGAACACTCATATGAGTGGATATAATTTCAATTTCATCATCTGAGAATTGTCTGTTCATATCCTTTGACCATTTATCAATTGGAGAATGGTTTGATTTCTTAACAAGCTCAATTCCTAATCTAAATTTATACCATTTCTCCCTATATCTAATTATATTCCTAATTTCTGACTATTGAATTTTATCACTCATTTAGTCTACTTGTTATCTTTTATTGTTTTCTCTGTTTTCCTATCTATTTAGTGACCAAGCCCTTTAGATTTCACTGATGTGGTAGCACATTTTGAATCTCTCCAATGTCTTTGGCTTCAGATTTTTAGTGATTCCCTATTGAATACTAGCTAAAATTTAGGCTCTTTGTCTGGCATTCAGGGCACTTCACCATTTGGTGCCATCCTACCTTTATTGTTTTAGATGATTTCAGTAAACAAAAATTTTATTTTCCCTCCCTCCCCATTGAGGGAGAATAATGAAAAATAAAACTCTTGTAGTAGATAAGCTTAGTCAAGCAAAACACTCTCCCACTGTAGCCATATTTAAAAAATATACCTCCCTTTGAGCCCAGTACCTCTTGGTCAGGATGTAGGCAGCTGGCTCATCATGGCTCCTTTAATGATGTGGTTTGTCATCCCCTTTTCCAACCTTCTGATTCTCTTCTTTGTACTTGTTATTTGTCTTAAACCAGATTACTTTGTGCCCAGAACATAACTTGTAATGCCTTGCCTTTGAGACTTTTTTCATGTTATTCCTTATGCCTGGAATCTTTTTTCTTCCTTTCCCCCTTTATTCCTCCCTCCTCGCCGTGATCTGCTTATTGGATTACTATCCGTCCTTTTAAGACCCAGTTCAGATTGCCATTCTTCCGTAAAACCCTTCTCTCAGTTGCATCCAGTGATGACCTTCCCCCTTGGAGCTTTACATAACACTTGATTTTGTAACTCTCTAATGCAGTTGGGTAATAATGCGTATTTTACTCATCTGGATTTGTGTCTTAATCCTCCACTTGACTGGAAGCCTCATAAGGACAGGAAATGTGTCTTAATATAAACTTTGTATCTTCCTCAGCACCTGTTTCCTTGGGATACTTAGTAGAAATTTGTTTAAGGAATCAGTGATATCTTATTTTGTATGTGAATGGCAGAGCATGGCTCTGTTTGCATAAAATCAATGATATCTGGTTAGGTGATTGATCTCTTTTTTTTTTTTTTTTTTTTTTTTTTTTTTTTTTGCCAGAAGGGAAAATTGTGGCATAAGGACTCTGAGTAGCTTTCTCAAAGACTAAAGCAGATTTAAGAGCTTCAGTACACTAGTTTCTTGTATTGTGTCAGGTTTATTTCTTTGGCTTTTTTTTTTTTTTTTTAGGTGGAGGAAAATTTCACATTCTAACACTTCGATTTAAGAGGGCAGTTGGTAGAGAGCAACTTGAATCTTCCAATCAAGCCCCAAATTATTGTAATTTGATTTTTGAATTCCTTAGGAATAGAAATAAGCTGTTAGTTTCATCTTTAATCTGCAGACATAGGGTCTGGGACCTGCTCCTCTCCTGGCTCTGTCACTTTTCTGCTGATTGCCCTGTGGATCTATTTCTTTAACTCAGAAGTGTTACCTTTAATCCTTTTTCTTTTAGCATGTTGTATATTGGTGGGAGTTAAAGGAAGTAAAGACTGAAAACAATCTTTTTAAATACCACGGGTCACTTCCCCCTCCCATGTTTAATTTCAAATGAAAGTCAAAGAAAAACATTTCAAACAAATACAAGGATTAATGATGACTAGAAAGTTAATTCTCTTTGCTTGAAATGTCATTCAGAACACTAAGAAGGTTAAGTGTTCTAGTGTGAAATGAGTCAAGTGTTAGGTAATATATGTACACTTGGGATTCATTGGTAATTACTAATTCTTTTGGCCCCTGCCAACTAAATGATATTCTTATAATAGTTGAGGAAATAGACTTAGCAGAATATTTAAAGACCTGAGCAAGAAATTAAGGAATTCTGCAAGAGTATGGCTGTTTTGTTTTCATCTATGAACTTTTACTGTTAGAGAAACGTCTCTTTTGGAGTGATTTGTCCTTTAAGCTATCTAACACTCTTTAGCCATGATTGTCAGACTTTATGGTAAGTCTTCAAAAAGAGGGCTGAATCCATCATCAACTTGAGATATAAGGTATGAGCTTATTCCACTTTGGAAAAGTACAGGGCGATTTGCAGGAGCATGGTGGTGTTTGCTTATGCAGTTATTCTCAGCTGGTTGCAATGAAGGCTGCCTGCCAAAAAGTCACCTTACAGAAATGGGCAGCAGCTTAACTAGATGGACTTTGGAAAAAAAAATAGTGTTGGTATTTTTGGAAGGTGTAATGTATTCTGCATTGAGTTCTGTTGTTTCATATATTTAAGCAGAGGGACTTATTAAATGAAAACATTGTGTTCACTATCTGATTTTGAGAATGGAAGTTTTGAAAACATTTGGCTTCTAGCTTCTCTTGCAGATAAGCTATTTGAGGTGTGTGGTTCCTCATCTTTCCTACTCTGTTCTCTTAAGTTTTTTAGTATCATTATCTTCTCTTTCCTCTTTTTTTTTCCCCCTCTCTCATAGAAGTATCCCTACTACATACTAAATTTGTCCCTTGCTTCCATTCTTTCCATTTTTTTCCATAATGTTGTTGTGGTAAACATTCTCTCTTTCCTCTCCCTCCCTCCCTCTCTCTCCTTCTCTCTATCTCTCTCTGTATGTCTGTCTCTGTCTCTGTCTTCCTCTTTCCCTCTTCCTCCTTCTCCTCCTTTTTCTTCCTTTTATTGTGTTCTTTTTCTCCACCTCTTCTCCTTCTCTCCCTCCTCTGCTCTCCTTCTTCTTTTTCTTCACTCCATCCTTTTCTCTCCTTGCTTTCTCTTTCCTTGCCCCACTCCCATTTTTCTTCAGTTTTTCTCCACTAATTCATTCTTACCTCTCTACAAATCTACCAAGTTTATTCCACACTTTAAAAAACGTCTGTCATTGTCCCTTCTGCCATATCATCTACAACCCAGTCTTTCTTCGTTGCTAGAATGTGTTTCAGTGCACCACATAAACCCTGATAGATACACAGGTCAATCTCTCTCAATGTAGAATCCTTGAAACAAGAGAGCTTAGAAGAGTGATTGCAATCAATATTCCATGAAGTCTTACTCTTGAGTACTTGATTGTTCATTAAGAGAGGAAGGATGTGTAATTTAACTTTAATGTCAATGTCCACAGCTTTTAAAAACAATGTTAATAAAAATAATTCACATTTAGGCTCCTTAAGGTTTACAAAGTACTTTACACATATCCTCTTCCATAATCTTCACAATAGCCTTGGGAGGTAAGTGCTATTTTCCCTATTTTATAAATGAAGATGAGTCTCACAGCTCCTGTCTGAGGTAGGAGACAAACTCAAATCTTCCTGACTCCTAAGTCCATCTCATTATTCATTGTGCCACAACATCCATCTGAAATTGTCTGTATTTATAGAGTTGTGATTATTGTGTGTGTTTCCCTGTGGGTTTTGCTTTCTTCAGGGCTCACTATTACTTTATATAAATCTTTCCAAAATTTTTTTAATTTTTCCTATTTATTTATTATTATTATTATTATTTTTTTTGGGGGGGGGAGACAGTTGAGGTTAAATGACTTGTCCAGGGCCACAGCTAGTAAGTGTTGTGTCTAAAGTGGAACTCAGGTGTTCCAAACGCCATCTGCTTTATCTCTTTAGCCATGGAGCTGCCTCAAATTCTTCCTATTTATTGAATTCCACGGCACAAAATATTATATATATTCATTTACTACAACTTAACTATTCTCTAGTCATTGGGCATACTATTTATTTTCAACATTTAGCTCAGTGCTCCTATTATTATGTTTGTACAAATAAGTCTTTTCTTTCGTTCAATTAATTCTTTCTGAAATAAGCTTAGTCAAAGCGTTGGGTCAAAGATAGTAAATAATTCTGTGACTTTTTTGTGTGTTTTTCTAGTTCATTTTCCATCATAACTGTACCAAGTGACAGCTGGAATAGCAGTGAATTAGTATGCCAGTTTTTCCACAGCTTTACCAACACTGAATTTTTCCTTTTACCATTTTGCCAGTTTGATGGGTGTGCAGTAATTCCTCATGGTTTTTTAAATTTGTATTTTTCTTATCTTTTGTTGTTAATTTTCTTGACAAAATTGTCCAAGCTCAGGCCAATAAGCATATATTAAGTATCTTCTAAAGTACCCAAGGCCTTTTGAGGATATAAACACAGAATCAAAAATATTCTCTGTCAAAGAAATGTAAACAAGAATATATGTGATGATTTTTTTAGGAAGTAGCAATCATTATTAAATTTACCAAAGGTTTTGCATAGGAAATGCCATGTAGGCTGAACCTTGAGTATATTCTAGGTACCAGAAACACTGTGTATAAAGCACTGAAGCAAGAGATTGAGTGCTAAGTTAGGGAAAGATCAAGTAGATCATAGACTGTGCAATAAGCCTGAGAAGTTGATTAGTCATTAAACTCTTAATAAGTACCAGCTATGTGCCAGACATTGTACTAAGCACAGGGGACACAGAGAAAGACAAAACAGTCCTTGCACTCATGGAGCTCATAATCTAATGGTGCAGACAATATGCACACAACTTATTGTTGTACAAACAAGATATTTACAGGTTCAGTTGGAAATCACAGTGGTAAGGTACATGAATTTAAGACAAAGACTTCCTGTAGAGAATGGGATTTTAGCCAGGATTTGAAGGAATACAGGAAAGTCAGGAGATAATTGTGAGGAGAGCATTACAGGTAATATGAGGGTCAGCTAATGAAAATTTTTCAAGTTGACGGGTGAGGGTGTCTTGTTCAAGGAACATAAGGAGGCCAGTGTCATTGGAAATCAGAGTATATGGAGGAATGTAAGGTCTAAAGATCCTAGAAAAGTAGAGGAGACACTAGGTTATGAATGTCTGAAAAATATCATGAGCCGGTGAAGTTCAGTGTGTGTGTGTGTCTGTGTGTCTGTGTCTGTGTACGTATATATGAGAGACAGAGAAAGAGAGACATAGTAGAATGGAGCCAGATTCTAAAGGGTTTTTTTTTTTTGTTGTTGTTTGTTTGTTTAATTTATTATGTTTTAGACAAGATGAGTTTGAGATTCTTATGGAAAATCTGTATGGTGATATCACATTATCAAATTGGTAATTGGTGATGTCAGACTGGATATAAGGAACAGGATTAGAGAAGATAATTGAACCTATGGAGGTGATGAACTTACTGAGGGGGTAGTATTGAGAGAGAAAAGAGAACCTAGTTGAGAACCTTGAGTGCTTCCAGACAGATGCTTCCATTTCCTCACCATCTTTTTTCCCTTCAGTTCCCTATAGTTTAATTTCTGTTCCTATCATTTGACTGAAATTGCTCTTTCTAAACTTGATATTGCTCATCACTTCTTTCTATCGAAGAGTCATCTTTCTTTTGAGTTCAGAGACACAGCATCTCTCTTGGTTCTCCTTCTGCCTCCAATTACACATATTGTCTTTGTTAGCCCCTTATCCACTTCCCATGTACTTAATGTGGTCAGTCTTGGATTACATCTCCAGTTGCCTACAGAACATCTCCACTTTGATGTCCCATTGACAACAATATTGAGTTCAACTTGTCCAAATCAGAGCTTTATAATATCATTTCTTTGAAACCTGTTCACCTTCTGACCTTACTGTTTGTCAGTGCTAATAACATCACTATTAATCTAATCTTCCATTTTCAAAACTTGGGGATTATTTTTGATACTTCTATCTCCTTTAATCCATAACCAATCAATCGCCAATTCCTGTTAATTCCATATTTCTACCTTTTTATCCCCAATTTCTTTTCCACTGCTGCCAGATGAAAGTAGGATCTCATAAATATTTGTCAATTATTGTAATAGCCTCCTTTCTTTGTTTTTTAAGCTTTTTATTAGAAACCTTGCTTACCACTTTTATTTACAAATATATTCCCCTTTTCTGTACCAACTCAGAAAATACAAAAAATAAAAATGATATAGGAAAAAAGAAGTTTAGTAAAACTAACCAACAGATTAGCTAAATCTGAAAATATCTTCCATTATACCATGCCCATTGCTCCCCACCTCTGGTAAGAAAGGCTGAATATCTTTTTTTTCTCCCCTCTTCTTCTGGATCAGTCTTGATCATTATAATAATTCTTCTTACTTCTACTCTACCATTCTCTTCTTAATCTGTCCTTCATACTGCTACAGGTCATTTTACATGTCTTCTTTATAAAGAGATTTGATTATGTAATTCCTTTTTTCAAAACTCTTTAATAACTTATTGCCTACATAGTGAATTTCAGACTTAATTGTTCCACAGTTAAGTGCTGCTTTACCTTCCAAGGATTGCATATTTTCTTCATCCTCTCCTATCACCCCCTTCCCAAGACAGTAAGAAATCCAATTATATATGTACAATTAATTTCCATATTAGTCATATTGTGAAAGGAATTTTCTTAGCACATATTCTTAGTGCCACGTAAACTGAACTCTTTGCTTTCCTCCTCCCCTAACTTTGTGCATGCTTTTTTCCCTCTTGCCTCAATTTTCACCTGATGATTCCTCTGTCCTTTGAAACCCAACTCAAATGCTGTCTTCTCCATAAAATTTTCTTTGTACCTTATTGATCATTACATTTCCCCTAGGACCTTAGTTCACGTCCTGTTTTGTAAACTTTTAATGTATGCCTGTAATATTGTATATTAAGGTTATCTGTGTTCGTAGTTTGTTCCCTTGCTGTAGATTGTAAACTCCCTAAAAGGGAAAAATCTGTGTGATACTCTGCACATTAATAAATGTTTGAATGAGTAGCAATGGAACATTTAGTAATCTATGAATGGTTAGGACAATGAGTCTTATAGATAAGTACATCTTGATCACTTTAATTTTTCCATGTCTCGAAACTACCTCTTTTTTATTGTATTATCTGAATTGTGTTATTTTTTTTTAACTTGTATTTATCTCAGTAAAAATATAAAACTGAATTTCCTTTGTGGGATCACTTGATTGGTGGGCTACTTTAGTGTAGCTCTTTATGTTCTAATTAGTATTTATCTAAATATCTAAAAATAGCATTCTTTTATATCTTTTAATTTAATTTAATTTAATTTTCAATTCCAAATTCTTTCTCATTTCCTTTTTCTCTATTGAGAAGGCAAGAAAAGCAAAACCACTTAAAGATATGTATAAAAGTGTGAAAGGTGTTAGCCATGTCTAAAACTTTTTTCTTTTTCATTTTGTTTAATCATGAATCCTTTGGAATTTAGTTAATCATAGTGATGATCAGTTACTAAGTTTTTCAGAGTTGATTATTTTCACAGAATTGGTGTTATTGTATAAATTATTTTCCTGGTTCTGCTTACTTCATTTTCTACCAGTTTGTATAAGTCTTCCCAAACTTTTCTGAAGTGTTCCCTCTTTATCATTTCTTATAGTGCAGTTGTATTCCATCACATGCACATACCATAACTTTTTCAACTATTCTTAACTTATAGGTATTATCTCAATGTCCAGTTCTTTGCCACTACAACAACAACTGCTATATTTTTGCACAAATGTGGATACTTTTCCTCTTTCCTTGACGTCTTTTGGACACATTCTTTTTTCATGCTGTGCTGCTTTTTCATACACCAATGTTACTTGATTTTTAGTCTTGTGGATATAATTTTGGAGATGGCTGCTGGGATTAAAGGACTGTGGTTATAGACTGAATAAAGAAAATTAAGTGTTTCATAGGAATAGAGTCCATGACTTTGGCTTCATTAGCCACAAAATTTAGTGAAACAGAAATTTTTTTTTTCTTTTTTTTTTTTTTTTTTTTTTTTATTATATATATATATATATATATATATTTTATAATATTATCCCTTGTATTCATTTTTCCAATTTACCCCCCCTATTCCCTCCCCCCGACGACAGGCAATACCATACATTTTACATGTGTTACAATATAGTCTAGATACAATACATGTGTGTAAATATCATTTTCTTGTTGCACAATAAACATTAGAATCCGAAGGTACATGCAACCTGGGCAGACAGATATTAGTGCTAACAATTTTCATTCCCCTCCCAGTGTTTCTTCTCTGGGTGCAGCTACCTCTGTCCATCATTGATCAACTGGAAGTGAGTTGGATCTTCTTTATGTTGAAGATTTCCACTTCCATCAGAATACATCCTCATACAGTATTGTTGTTGAAGTGTACAGTGATCTTCTGGTTCTGCTCATTTCACTCAGCATCAGTTGATTTAAGTCTCTCCAGGCCTCTCTATATTCCTCCTGCTGGTCATTTCTTACCGAGCAATAATATTCCATAACCTTCATATACCACAATTTACCCAACCATTCTCCAACTGATGGACATCCATTCATCCTCCAGTTTCTGGCTACAACAAAAAGAGCTGCCACAAACATTTTGGCACATATATGTCTCTTTCCGCTCTTTAGTATTTCTTTGGGATATAATCCCAGTAGTAGTATGGCTGGGTCAAAGGGTATGCACAGTTTGATAACTTTTTGGGCATAATTCCAGATTGCTCTCCAGAATGGCTGGATTCTTTCACAACTCCACCAGCAATGTATTAGTGTCCCAATTTCCCCACATCCCCTCCAACATTTGTCATTATTTGTTCCTGAAACAGAAATTTTTTTAAAAATCAAGATTTCTTTTTTATGCTTAAATAAGATCTATAAGTGGCTTTTTTTGACCTTGAGTGATCAGAGTCTCCAGTAATGTTAGTGCAACATGTAAAGAAAGTAAGAAGGAAATAAAATTGAAAAATCTACTGTGGTGATATCTGACCTTATTACCCCTAAATGAATGACTGCCTTATAACATTCCCCTAATTTTTAAAAAAAATGTCCAATCTTGCTTCTTGAACAGCTGTTACAGAGTTGGTTTTAGGAAGCCTTTGAAGACCAAAAAAAAAATCACCCAGTGGCAGATATTTGTCAGTTTCACTCTGAAAACCTCTGAAATTCCTGTTGTACTATGTGTTTTATGTTATCAGAAGTGATAAGGGCTTGGGGCTTGAAGGTTGTTGTCTTTATCTTTGCAAAAAGGCAAATGATTGATTATTCTTAGAATTCACCTAAAATAAAAGCCTATTTAAAAAAAAAATAGCAAAATGGTTATTTCTTATTCTTTTCCTTCTTACTCTATTTTTGCATAAATTTGAAATGCTTAGTATACGTTTGTCCTTTTAAAAACAAACTTAGTTTATTTTTTAATTTTAAGTCCTTTGAATGGAAGAAAACTATTTTTAATTGTGCCCATATTGAATGCCATATTCTCATTTTAAACATGTAATTTTGTTGCTCATAATAGAAAGTAAAATAGTCTCCACATAATATTGTACAATACTGTATTCAAACAACTTAGAGCATAGCATATTAGTACTTTTTTCAAGTAGTAGAATTTTTCCTGATCCCAGGGTCCAACTAAGAGCTTCCATCTTCTAGATAAGGAACTGAGGCAAAAACAGGGTTAAATGACTTGTCCAGCTAGTAAGTGTCTAAAGCCAGATTTGAACTAAAATAAGAGGAGTCTTCCTGGTTTTAGGCCTGGTAAAATTGAAGCCCACATAGTTGACCTGCCCAAAGTCACCTAGATTAAGTAAATAGTAAAGTTCAGATTTGAACTAAGGTTTTTCAACTGCAAACCCAGTTATTCTGTTGTACAATAAAATTTACTGTGATTGAGTCTTTAAATGACCCTAATATTCAAAGAATCAGGATACTACCTTTTGCATTACTTTATATTAAAAGAGAAATAGATGAACTTTCTCATTCCCTAATTGCCTAGTATGCATGTATGTGTGCTGTTATGCATGTCCTTAAATGTTTAGGCATATTTTAAAATAAACTAAAATAAATTTAACTGAAATTTTTTGTCTTTGTAGGATTGTAGAACATTCTGCTTTTGTAATATAAGGTTTTGAGGTTTGGGGATTTTTTCCCCCCATTCTGGTGTTCCTCTTCTGTGAAATGATAAATTGTGAAAGATAGATTAGTCTGATTTATGTTTATCTCACTGTGCCTTTGTTTCCTAATTGGCAAGGAGAATGGAGAGTCATAGGTAAAAAAAATACATAATTTTTTTTTTAAGGATATTAATGCTATTTTATTAGCTTGGGTCACATGGTAATAATGAAAAAAAAACCCAAACAAACCACTTTCTGGCAAAGTATGCATATAAGTCATAATCAAAAGCCCCATGTATGGACATTGAACATAGTAGCTTACTGCAATAAATGGTGCTCTTTGAATCATTTTCTTATTCATATTTGATTGCTGTCTTTAAATGTTAAGAACTTATTTCAGTCAGATGGGTTCACTAGGGAAGTAGCATTGTGTAGCAAAAAGGACATTGGCCTGCAATCAGGAGTTCTAGCTTTGCCACTAGCTCTGGAAAAAGGCCATCTTAAATAGGGAACAGCTCTTTGGATATTTTGGTCTTTTCCCTCCCTGTTTAAGAGCTGACTGGCAATCCATAAACACTTGTCAGTTCTTAACCATAGCCAAGAGCTTAAGTTTTGGCTCTACTGGATGAGTTGTAATTTTTATTTGCTACTCTTTCTTTTAAGTGAATTATTCTCTTGGAGGGTAAGAAGGAATCTTAACCTTTGGGTCACTAGTTATTTTTGATGTTGAGTAGATTTGATAGTGATGAAAAACTACAATTTGACCCTTTTGAGGTCAGTTTTTGTGTGTGAATGAATCAGGAAACAGACACAGATTTGTGATTTGTTTTTCAACATATGATACTTCTCAGTCTTGTCTACAACAGGTAGAAACTTGTTAAAAGTGTTATAATAAAAGAATGTTGCAGAATGAATAGTGTATGAGCTATCTAAAATATTTAATTGGGCAAGAGATCTTTACCATTTTGTGTTCCACGGACCCCCTTGGCCATCTGGCAGAGCCCTGTGGACCCCTTATTAGCATCATGCTTTTAACATAAAATACATAGGATTACAAAAGGAGTCAAATATATTGGAATGCAATTATCAAAATGCTTAAGAAACAAAACAAGTTCATAGAGTTCAGGCTAAAAAGTCTAGTCATAAGAAGGCAAGAAGGGGGAAGGACAAAATTACTTTCTACAAATTCAATGAGCATTTGATTGCAATTTGGGGGTGTTGTCATCTTGTAAATGTTTTCTGCTTGTATCTTGTACTTTGTCCTTTGTTTCTGACTGAAAAGTGCCCCAAATTTATGTGGGTGGGTGGGAAGAGAGGCGGAGTAAATGTTGAAATTTTCAAAGTTTTCTTTGGGTAGTATCTGGTTAAATAAGAGAATTATGTTGTAGGAGAAAGTGACATTTTTCTGACAAAATTTCTGTTGGTATTTTTTTCCTTCAGAATAGCAGCAGCAACTGGAGTAACTCATTGTATTTTCCTATTGAATTTTGATAGGCTTCTTGATTTTTACCTAATCTTTGACTTGGAGACTTTTTTGTTTTTAGTGTGGATTGGTCCTAATCTTATATTTTTACTGAGCCCTTTCTTTCATTCTAGAGTGGCATATAAGATTTCAGTAGGGACCAGAGAGGCAGATCAGGCATATTAGGTGGGTGTTAATCAGCAAGTCTGGCCGCATTTCTGTGACAAGTAAACTGGATATAAAGAGGATGGTTTGGGAGAGGATTGAGAACGATTTAGTATTTGTTAAGTGTCCTGAGAGAAGAGAAGTGCAGAATATCTGACCAACAGTCAAAGCACAGCCCTTGAAAGCTAATGTGTTAGGATGCAGAAGAAGTTTTACTAACAAGTTTGCACTTCTTTTTTGACCATGTTTATCGCTTGTACTTATGTCTCATGACACAGGAGAATAATAGTCAAGGGCAAAGTGCAGCAGAATTCCAAGAGAAGTGCTCACTGAGTGGAAGGGAAATAACACTGGATTTGCAGTCTGAAGCCTTGGGTTCAAATGCTGCCTCTTTCTAGCTTCTTGGATGATCTCAGACAAATCACAATTGCTCTGGACCTTGGTTTCCTCATCTGTAAAATGAGGAGATGATATTGGACTGAACAAGCCAAGATGAGCTCCCAGGTCTTTTCCTAGTTTAAATCTGTAACTTCATATTGTTATCTGTGTTTGCTTTAATATGGTGTGATTAATAGGGAGACAGTTTGATGAATGAAAGGGAGAGACCATTCTTTGTGGGTCAGATGTTTAACTGCAGATTTAAAAAGACAACTTTGTGTTAAAGTGATGAAGCAATTCCCTCTTTTAATAGTCTTAATCTTTATTCTTAGCTAGCCTCTTCCAACCTGTCACCAGGCCAGTAAACAGGCAGAGGAAATGCTTCCTAATGTGCTGCCAGGGGTCTGTTTTTCCCTAAATTGTGAGATCTTTTCACCTAGTTTGTAGGGAAAATTGGGTGGGGGTGGGGTGGAGAGCCAGTTACAAAACATAGACTATCCTAGTAGAATGTTTTATGTCCAAAATTAGGATCTAGACCTGAAAACAGTTTGAATCACATTTGCTGTTCAGTACCATTAATATCACTTCTATTTGTATAGCATTTTACAGAGTAGTCTCCTATGTGTTTTGCAATTTGATCTTTACAGCCTTCTGAGATAGTCCATTTACAGACAAGGAACTGACTCAGCTCCCAGTGGTTAAGGTCATACCACCAGGAAGCAAGGGGCAGAGCCAGACCCAGGACCCGCATCTCCTGACTTCAGCTCTGGGATTTTTTTCTTTCCTCTGTTTCTTCTTGGGGGAGGTGGATGCTGGACTAACTCAATAGTCAACTTTGTTATCTTCTTAATCACTAGAAGGCTGGATTACTTTTTCTATTTATTTATTTATTTATTTATTTTTTTAAAGAAGAGTGGGGTTGAGATATAAAGCCAAGTAGAAGTCAGAGACATTCATTCTTAGCTCAGTTATGTTCTATAGAAATGGTAGAGGGATTGGGAAAGGTTCACAAATTGAATTCATGGACTTCCCATGAAAATTTGGGTGCTGGAGATAGTTTGTCTTCAGGGAGGAGGGTTTTAAGTGTCATATTATGCATCACATTTCTGGGCCCCTCACTTTCCTGGCACTGAAAAAGCTACCCAGGGTAGGTGTGGCATAGGCCTCAGGATGTAGAATAAAAAGTAGGTTGGGACTGAATCTGACTCTAAAGTGAGTTTGGAAGGATTTGAAAAAGGCTTTGATTAGCCAAAGACCTCCTTCTGGGACCTTAAAATGACTGTTTTGTGTTTCAGGTATGCTTTATTTAGTCTTTGAGTTTTAATGACAGCACTTAAATTAAAGTCTTTTCTTTATTAGAAGCTATCAGGATTTCCTGCCTGCATTTTGCACTGTCTCCTGGGGATTAGGTAACCTTTAATGTAATCTTGATAACACATAGACTTATACCATAGACTGTATAGGACCTCCTTGCTGTAGGACATAAGACTGGGTGGTTGTGTTAGTGCTTTTTTTTTTTTTTTTTCCAGAATAATGGTCCCTATTACTCTCTGCTCCTTAATCTTTGAATACAAACTCTTTTTCTTTATCTTCTTGATAGGCTGTAAATCAGTTTAACTATTTGCCCAAGTGGCTAGGCTAATTTTAGGTTCTTACTTGAAGCCATTCCCATTACCTAGTGTAAGAACTATCTCATGGAAAGAGCAAAAAAGAAAAGAAAAGAAAAGAAACGAACATTTGTATAGCACCTGTTCTATTCCAGGAACCATGCAAAATGCTTTACAGCTTTTATCTCAGATGAGCCTTGCAATAGTTGTGTGAGGTGGATTCTGTTTTATCTCCATTTTACTCTGGAGAGAACTGAGACACACAGAAGTTAAATGACTTAATTGCCCAAGGTCACACAACTGGTGTCTTAAGTTCACTTCTTAATCTTCCTGGTCTCAGATTTTCCCCTTTACCTTTCGTGGAAGAAGATTGGGTATGATGGAAGAATGAGAATTTCACAAAAATGTGCTGGTGAAGCTGAGTACACAAAGTAAATTTGGCAATAGCCTGTTGTCTCAGGGGATGATATTTTAGGTTTTTGGAAGTGAAGAGGGGGTGTGTAAAGAAGATTTAGGGAATTATGCTTTTAATCCCTCTTCCTCTTTGAGTAAGCACAAATGATATAGTAGATTGCCTTTTATTATATTTTCTTTCTGTTTTGGTTTAGATGTTTGTTTCTTTGTTGACTGCAAAAAAAAGTCATTATACCAAACATCCATCTTTTGGTCTCCAAAGCTTTTAAAAGAAGGAATTCATTGCATGTGTCTAGTGGTTATTGCCTGTAGATGGATGACCGTATACGATTCCAATTTTGACTTACAGGAGTGATAGAGGATAGTAGGAAAAATGAGAGAAATTGGTGCTGAGAAGGGGCTATATTCAAGTCAATTTGATTGTTGTCCTTTGTTTTCAAGAAGGACCAAAATGACATTGCTATGTTAAGAGTCAAGATGAGGTGTGTCTGTGGCTGAGCAGATCTATATGAGCTCAGAATGCTCTGCCATGGGTCAGGCACAAAATAGTCCTTATGAACATTTGGAGTTGATTCCCTAATTACACATCTCACATTTCTTCTAGGATAATTCAATTCTATTTTTGCTCATAGAGCACAACACCTTCTCTGATTATGCTGGGAGGTCTTGTGTCAGGGTCTCCCATGTTGTGCAATCAGTTCTAAAGTTCTTAAGAGAGACTTTGAGAGTGTCCTTGTATCACTTTTTCTGACCAGCATGTGAGCATTTGCCTTCCGTGAGTTCAATTTTAACTTCTGGAAGATAGTAGGAAAAATGAGAGAAATTGGTGCTAAGAAGGGACTATATGAAAACCAGATAATACCCATTAGAATGAGTATCTTACCTCAAAGTACCTTAGCAGTATAAGTAAGGCACTATTTTTAAATACTATTGGGCATTTGTAGCCATAATTTTAAATTGTTGCTTATTATTTTTTCAGTACTTCTAAAGATCTGCGAATTCCTCATAACTCTGCAGTTCACATTAGAATCCCCTTTAGTACATAGTTTCTTTAATTACTGTCTCTCCCCCCTCCATTCATATAATGACCCAGACCATTGATATGCAGTAGGTGTTTACTAAATGTTTGTTGGATGAATGAATACCAAGATGAACAAGATAGCATCTCTTATTTTCAAAGAGTGTACGCATCTAATAGGGAAATCACCTTGAACCTTAATAAATATGATACAAGGTAGAAGGTAATATTAATTGCATTAGAGAATAAACATTGTTGTTAAGCTTAAAGGAGGGAGATGTCACTTCTCACTTGGAAGTAGAGAAAGGAAAATTTGATAGAGAAGATAGTATTTAAATCAGAAGAATGAGTAAGATTGAGAGACTTATTGTAAGCAAAGTCATGGAGATGGAGTTTGGGAAACAGTGAATTATCTAACTTGGTTAGATTGTGGGGTGTATGAAAGGAAATAAAACTAGAAAACTAGAAAAGTAGTTTGGAGCAGGTTGCTGAGACCCTTGAACATTATGCTGAAGACTTTTGTTCATTAGGGAAGCATTGACAGTTTTTGAACAAGACAATCTGTTATGCTAGCAGGGAAAGCAGAATACTGCCCAGTTTCATTCTTCTGCCCCACTTATTATTGAATTTGTTTAATATTCTTTTGTCTCCCAAATTTCCTCAGGAATAGGGCCTCATATAATATCACTCTAACTGGAGCATTTTAAGAGAGATGAAGCTGATGTGTGAATTCCTGTAACCATAGAGACCTCTTTAATTCTTAAGATGAGAGGAGTGTTTATGAAGTCAGTCATACTAGGTTTGACCTCCTTTTATTCTTTTTTAAATGAAGGAATGTCTAGTTTTGCATTAACCTGTAAAATATACAACATTCCTTTCACAGTTGAACCAAGTAAATGGTCGCAAATATGTTTAGAATGTAACCCTGATAACTCTTTCCTGTCATTGTTTGACATATTGGGTGGTCAACTTGCCCTCTTCATGTGAAAAGCAAACATGAAGACTGCAGCCTTGGTTAAAGAGTCTCACTCGTCTGATTACAGGTTTTCCTGGGTTTCTCTGACCATATGTAGGGGTCATTATCTTAAATCACTCTAGACTTTAATTTATAAAAGATGTAGGTATTTTTTTAATTAAGAAAAAAATGTGAAAAATCACCTGAAAAATGGCAGTTGAACAGATTTACATGGTGTCTATTCCTAAAAATTTCAGACAAAGTAATTTTCCCTTAAGTGACTAATAAAATCTATTGGTAGTTCAGAAATATTATTTAAATTTTCATTGTTGCACACAATAGCTTCATTTTTTCTCCTTTCCAGCTCTTTAAACAAAACAAAAAAACTCCTCAAATTTCCAGCCAGCTTTTCAAATATCTGAATTGATGGGGGCCAAGAGCACACTGAATGTATAAAATCCATTCCTGATTTGTCTGCTTCATTTTATTTATCATCTCTTTTTCTTCCTGTCTTATCTTTCCTTAGGGGTATTAACCAGTATACCATTCTACTTTTGGATGAAGGTGTTGATATTATGATGAAATCACAGGCAGCAAGATAGTGGAAGCCATGTGTTATGTTGGAAAGAATGATGTCTACTTGGTATTGGTTGGAAGTCTAAAATTTAAAAAAAAAAAAAAAAAAAAAAATCAAATTTTGGAGCCATGAGTCTGAATTTGAATTCTTGTTCTCCACCACTTATTATTTGTGTGATGAGGAACAAGGTTAACATCTATAAGCTGGAAGAATTTGAATAGATGACTTTGGGGTTTTTTCAGCGCTAAATCTGTGATATCCTATAAAGTGAGAGAAGGAATCCTTGATAATACAAAAATGGGATTAGAAATCATGGAGTTTAGAGTTTACTATAGTTTTGATTAGTGACCCAATCTGAATTTATATCCCACTAATCAGAATTGTGAGGACTAATTTCTTCAAGAATTATTTCATCTTTAGTGGCTTTTTTTGGGATTTTGTATATCTAAAGTAGATTTCTAGTTGTGAAAGTGTCAAGAATAGTGTGTTTCCTGACTTCTAGTTCATTGCATTCAGACTGAATGAGGCAGGTTGAATGATCACCTTCCCTGTTTATACATGGCATTTTAGTTAGTAGAGTCCAATAGAGACAATTTCTGTATGGAAAGTTTGTAACTAAACTTGGGCACCCTTTTCAAGAAAGAATTGATAGTTTGGTCAGAACAGAAAGAGAGGTCAATTTTATGTGGTATATAGAGTCAAATGTCAAATTGGTTAGAGGCCAGATATGTGTGTTTTGTGGAATATCGATAGGAGATTCCCCTTGGGCCATTTGCCTAGTAGTTTTTGCTGCCTAGATCCTTCTCTTGGTAAGGTAAATTTTGTAGGACTTGGGAAACTTTTGATTTCTGGATGTTGTGGTTTAATTTTTGCCTGTTGTGTATACACACTGACATTGGGGAAAGAATAAAGACACAGACTTCTTCTGTAGAATCCAAGTGAAAAGTGATAATATATATATATATATATACACACACACACATATATATTCTAGTTCAGACTGAATAGACCAGCTTTGAAATCATAAAGGAAAGAGATAAGGTGAATTGCAGTAGATGGGGAAAATGAAGCAAGTGGGGTAGAAAGGTTTTTTTCAGTCTCAGTATCAGATAGATGATGCAGAGAAAAACATGATTTGGTATGAAGAGAAATTCCATTTAATTTTTAAGGAAATGATTTCCTTTAGAAGAAATTAAATACTGCAGTGAGAAGGGTAAGCTGTTTGTAGGATATGTGTATATATCAGAGAGTAATATAAAAGTACATCCATTAAATTGTACTCTGAAAACTAAAGAGATGAATTTGTAAAAAATTCCATTTAACAGAATTCCCCTGGGGTTACAAAGGACAATCGTTTTGTTCACATTGCAGGAGACACTTGTATTGGGCTTTGTACATAAATAGTTCAGATGAGGAAATTGGACTGTTTAGCCTAAAAAGCTTTGCTTCCCTCTTGGCTTTCCCTGTTTCTCATATACTCTATAGCTGTATATATAAGATTGCAGACTTTCACCTATTTCTTATAGATTTTTCTATGTTTTCATATCAAGATTTATAAAGACAGGTTTTTTTTTGGTACACAAATCAGTTGTTTTTTTTTTCAAATCTTTCATGGATTAGTTATTTAAATCTGTTCCAAGTAACTAGAGTAAGGTTGTATTATAATAGATAGTAAGAGATTTTTGTTTATAGCAGAACACACAGGTGTGCCTAGAGTCTCCTTCTCTTTCTGTTGCCTTGATTTGGGAGGGATCTGGGAAGGAGTCATAGACTCTTATGCCTCATGGGTTTTGTTTTTTCCTCTTTCCACCCCCCCCAGGAATGGCGTGAATGTGGAAGGGGCAACACACAAGCAGGTGGTGGATCTGATCCGAGCTGGTGAAAAGGAATTGATCTTGACAGTATTATCTGTACCTCCTCATGAGGCAGATAACCTTGATCCCAGTGATGACTCATTGGGACAGTCCTTTTACGACTATACGGAAAAGCAAGCGGTGCCCATATCAGTCCCCACATATAAACATGTGGAGCAGAATGGCGAGAAGTTTGTGGTAAGTGTCAGCCTGACTTCATCTTCAAGCATCTATATACTTCATTTCCCTCCATTTTGTTGTCATTAATGTTGTTAGAACAACAATATGAAATGTCTGTCTTTGACACATAGTGGTTTCTTATTGTTCCTGCTAAGAAAGTTGTACCTACAGAAGTAATAGATTTTGGGTAGTCAGGTTTGCTCTAGTTGGGAATATTTCGGTAGTTCGTTCTCTCTCTCTCTCTCTCTCTCTCTCTCTCTCTCTCTCTCTCTCTCTCTCTCTCTCTCTGTCTCTCTGTCTCTCTGTCTCTCTGTCTCTCTGTCTCTCTGTCTCTCTCTCTCTGTCTCTCTGTCTCTCTGTCTCTGTCTCTCAATATACTTCTAATTTATTTCCTCCCCAAAAGCTCTTACCTTGC
This sequence comes from Sminthopsis crassicaudata, assembly GCF_048593235.1. Taxonomy (NCBI): domain Eukaryota; kingdom Metazoa; phylum Chordata; class Mammalia; order Dasyuromorphia; family Dasyuridae; genus Sminthopsis; species Sminthopsis crassicaudata. Next base: position 443,172,800 of record NC_133620.1, read on the forward strand.
TTGTGTTCTGGTATTTTGTAAATATTTATAGGATTTAAAAATTGTCGTTTCTGTTTACTTCAAGTAGTCTTTTCCTTCCTCTTGTTTATGAGGGTTTAAAGCACGATCAGTTGAAAAAAGGTGGTATTCCTAGATTATCCATAGCCCTAACCATTTTACTTCACATCCTTCTAGTTTGAATAATCCCAAGTTTTCATTGTCTTCATTTTGGCAATATGGTGCTGCTAGTATTTAACACTGGGTTTTTGCAGGGTCCTGATTGCACTGTAAATGTAACACACATGAGTTATTTTACACATTTCCAATCTGTTGCCGTTCTTCCAAAGATGTAGAAAACTCATCCCAAATCCTGGGTGATGTATTCCAACACATTTCCTGGTGCCTTTGTTTGCTCTTAAAAATCTCATTGTCAGTGATAGCCTAATCTATTTGATTTTTCTCTTGACTGCAATTATACTTTATTTACCCATGATCAAATGAAGGGGTAGTGCTAATGAGAAATATTCATTATTCTTTGTGGGAAATGCAATGGATTATGTTATTTTCTGGCAATCAGGCCACCTACATTTAGGAAGGCCTGATGGCTGTATTTGCATCTCAGCCTGTGAGTCAGCCATTTTGGGGGAGTGAACTAGAGAGAGACCTGTAGTGAATTCATTCTGGTGACAGCAGTAGTAGTTCAAAATACAGTTAGAGAAATTGCAAAAAAAAAAAAAGCTTCATTCTTGACAGAATGTTGTTGTTCAGTAAAATATATTAGCAAATAGATTCAGTGTCAGATTTCTGTGCTGTGGGGAAACCACATGTTCAAAACCCAGAGTTTTGTTCTTTACAAGTATTTCAGTTGGTTCAATCAGGATATTTGTTACATGTTTTATGGTGATATGATAAATATAAAAAATCAGTTTCTAAGTCAGGGAGACTGGGACAAACAGAAACTTTTGAGGATATGCCTGGAATTTGGGGGAATCTCTTCCCAGAAAAGGTAGTGGATTTGATATCTAAAAATAACCTATTTTTAATTTGTGGTGCCTGAGCATTCAGTAATACTTAATCCTGACTCATTGTCCTATAGAATGAAGAAGTAATATGGTTTCATTCATTTTCCATTTTAAGTTAAGGTTGCTTGAGAACATGTTCTTGTCCTTATCCTCTTATCCTTTTAAGTTCTCAAGGAGCTTTTTAGCAAGATATGATAAGCACTAATTTCATGGAGTTTTCTCCCAAAGCAATTAATAACCTCATCTTGTGTTGTCCTTACTTGTGAGTTGCAGCCTGGAGAAGTAGAAGCATCAATAGAATGCCAGTTTTTAGCTTTTTAGTTGATTTTATTTTATGGCATTTACATTCACATGGCATTAGGAATGATTTTGCTGGTCATCAGACTCATCCAACCATCATTCGTGCCAGTTTTTCCTTTTGGGTGCCAGATGAAGCTTGAAGTAAACAGAAACGACAATTTTTAAATCCTATAAATATTTACAAAATACCAGAACACAAGCAAGGTAAGAGCTTTTGGGGAGGAAATAACTCCAATTTCTCGCAATTTCTTTACCTTCTGTGGATTGCTTAGACTTGAGAAGGGCTTGTCTTCTACAACATGACATGGAGTATTACTGGCCTTTGGGGAGAGTAAAACATTTTAAATGTCTCCCACATAGAAGCTAAGAAAAATCTGAAAACAACAACTTTAGAAGTTTTAAGACAATGTTTGGGATAAGATGCAGAAGCCCAACAAATAGTTTTGGGATCTTGCTGCTGCTAGCGATTTGCACTCTTTCTAAGCAGTTATCAGTCACCATCTTCTGGCTTTCATCCCCTAGAACTATGTCATGGGGGTGGGGAAGGGAAATGGCACAGCATGAATCTTCAGTATTTAGACATTGAGAAATTCACAAATCATTTTGAAGCTGAAAACTGAAATTCTTGCCTTATAAACTACAGGAAGAAAGATTTAAAAATAGACTTACTGACCAGATCAGTTTTTCCTTTCCTCCACCCATCTCTCTTCTTGGTATTCCTTACCAAGGAACCAAGCATGCTGAAATTTTTCAGCCTCAGACAGTTGACGCAGTAGCCTGTATCAACATGATGATTCTTGTAAGAAAGGATAAATGGTCTTACCAAATAAAGGGAAGATGAGCAGTGATCATTGACTGGCTCTGTTAGTAATCCTCCCAGGCCAAAGGCTGAACTGAACTGGGAAGGTCCCAAAAGTATTGCCTGCCTTTCTTGATCTCTTAAGTTTGCAGTGATGAATTAGCTCATATTAAATCATTTTCATCCTTCCTGTCCAGAGATGGGAAGTATTTTCCTGTGGAGACTATGACACATAAGCCTGTTGTTAGTGTCCCTAAGCAGAGACTTAGTGAATTAGTCATTTTTGTAGATGAGTGTGTTAACATTAAAGGAACAATTCTATCTGGTTCTTTATTCATTTTAAAGACTAGAGAAGAAAATAAGCATTGCAATGATGCTCTTGCATATATATTCTTCTCTTACTAAATAATTCATTTTTTTTTATTTTATAGCTTTTTATTGACAGAACATATGCATGAGTAATTTTTACAACATTAGGGGCAGCTAGGTGGCACAGTGGATAGACCACCAGCCTTGAATTCAGGAGGACCCGAGTTCAAATCTGGTCTCAGACACTTAACACTTGCCCTGGGCAAGTCACTTGACCCCAGCCTCAGGAAAAAATTTTTTTTTTTTACAACATTGTCCCTTGCACTCACTTCTGTTCCAACTTTTCCCTTCCTTCCCTCTCCCCTCTCCCCTAGATGGCAGGCAGTCTCGTACATGTTAAACATGTTAAAGTATATCTTAAATACAATATATGTGTACAGATCTGTACAGTTCTTTTGTTGCACAAGAAAAATTGGATTCAGAAGGTAAAAATAATCTGGGAAGAAAAACAAAATTGCAAATAGTCCACATTCATTTCCCAGTGTTCCTTCTTTAGGTGTAGCTGATTCTGTCCATCATTGATCAATCGGAACTGAATTAGATGTTCTCTTTGTCGAAGATATCCACTTCCATCAGAATACATCCTCATACAGTATTGTTGTTGAAGTTGAACAGTTCATTTTAAGGAGCATTAGGTTTTTTGTTTTTTTTGTTTTTGGCTGAGGCAGGGGGTTATTAAATATCTTGCCCAGGGTCTCACATCTAGGAAGTGTTAAGTGTCTGAGACCAGATTTGAACTCAGGTTTTCTTGACTTTAGGGTTAGTGCTTTATTCCTCTCTACCATGTAGCTGCCACTCATTAGGTACTTTTAAAAAACTATTTGGTTCTTAGGGGAGCCCAACCTACTTACCATAAAACATTGATGTCAGTTGTCCTTACTTCTGCTGGTTCCTTTGCTCTTAATTTCATTTTCTAAAGGGATGAGAATGTGATGAAGAGATTATTTAATCTCAAACTTCTTACATTTGTAAAAACAACAAAGTTATTTTATTTGGGAGCTTCTGTATATCACATTGCTTTATGAGTCTCCAGTGCTGCAGGTCTTACTTCTTTTAGGAAATGATTTGTTGGCACTGAGAGATGTTTAGGTTACCCTCCGGCTAGGCTCTTATACTCTATCCTTGTGCATCTAACTTCAAGGGAGGACTCAATTAGGAGAACTGAAGAGTATAGAGGGAGCTCTAACTTGATAGGTTTTTTTGCAAACTTTCTACTTGAAGGTCATTGAAAAGCTAAATATATGTCTTTGAGTAAGAATATTACTAGCTAGTTTATTTCTCCTTTTCTTTCTCTCATGAGAAACTGTCAATAGTGTCAAGTTAGTTTTTATGGTAGGTTTTTAAAGCAGATAAAGAATTGAGTTACTAACAATGTTCAGAATGTAGCTTTAGGTTGACAATTTGGAAGAGGACTCTTCTGACTAATGATATAGATTTGATTGGAATCCCTGTAAAGAGGTGGGGGGGCTAATAACCCAAGGAAAGAGAATTTCCTTTCCTTACCCTGCCATTCTTCCCATGATCATTCTTAGAAGGTACTAAAAAATATTTGGCAAGGATGAAAATGGATAATACCCCCAAACATGTAACCGAAAAATATGGAAAACTTTACTTTGAACTATAATTTAGAACAAAACTAAAAGGAAGCGTTTATATTGGTAGTGTTTGCAGTTGCCCTTAGTAATCTTCAGATAGTATAATGTCACTTTTCTTTTTAGAGCGAAGTGGATGGATGGATGGATAGATGGATGAAATAAGGATCTATTAGGTGCCAGGTGCTTATACTAAGCACTTAACAGATATTTTATTTGATCTTTACAAGAAAGCTTGGGAGATAGGTGCTATTATTATTATTATCCCCATTTTACAAATGAAGAAACTGAGCTAAATAGAGTATAAATTACTTGCCCCAGGATAACATAGCCATTATGCTAGATAATTCTACATAACTGGATTTGAACTCTGGTATTCCTAACTCCGGGTTCTCCATTTTGTTCACTGAGCCACCTAACCTATGTAGTGTAATAGGATCTCTAGATGGCATAGAATATAGTAATTGAAGTCTCAAAACTGGTTCAAATACTGCCTCCGATACTTATTAGCTGTGTGATCCTGGACATATCTCTGTGTTTTAATTTCTTCCTCTGTAAAAAGAGGATAGTAATAGCTCCTGCCCCACAGAGTTGTTGTAAGGAAACTCCCTCTTATTAGTGAGGGGTGTATGATGGAATCTTGTTTGGGTTATTATGAAAGGCAGTGTTGGTTGAAGTCTTCAAAAATGTTTTGCAAATCAAAGCAGAGCTTGTATTTATACTGTAGAGTTTTCATTGTAAATTCCTATGGCTTTGGCTGTTAAGTATTTTTTGGTCGGCAAGGACATGGAGTATTTGTTGGCTGAATTTGTTTCCAGGCTCTTTGTCTCCTCATTGTGGTGACAGTTTAATAAGAAAAATTACAGGGAAAGTCACTGTCTTCTGTCCATTTTCCATTTAAAACATTTTAATAATCAACATCTCATTGAAACCAATCATGCTGGAGGTGTTTTTTCCTCATTTATTCATTCTTCCAACTTGAGCATACTTTGCTCTTTGTTCTAGCCAGTTATTGAACAGATTGCACATAGACAACTGATATTGAAATGGCTTCTGTTTCTGTGTTGTAAGATAGACTCATTTTCATTTTTTTATTATCTTTTTGCTTATTACATCTAGTACTTTCTGACTCTTGGGAAAAAGCATTTATTAGACCAACTCCCACCAATTCTACCTCCACAGCATCTCTTTCCTTTGTATCCTCCTCTTTGATTATATTACCAGCTTGTTCTTCCTGTTAGGAGGCCCTCCTTTTCTTTAACTAATCCATTACATAGTTGCTTAAAGAATTCTTCTTTTTAAATTTCTTTTTAAAAAATTAAGTTTATCACTATCTTTGTTTTTTCATCAATAATATTTTCTATAGTATTTTTCTCCTTATCCTTGTGCAAAGAGCCATTCTTTATAATGATATATGAAAATTAGGAAGGAAGAAAAAATAAACATATAAAAAAAATTTGACATTCTATGTGGCACTCTATGTCCATGTCCCTCCATTTCTTTTTTTTTAAGTTATTACAATATTTTTAATTTTAATTTTTTTATTTATTTTATTTTTTAAAAAAAATTTATAATTATAAAAATTTTTGACAGTATATATGCATGAGTAATTTTTTTTATAACATTATCCCTTGTATTCATTTTTCCAAATTTTCCCCTCCCTCCCTCTACTCCCTCCCCTAGATGACAGGCAATCCCATACATTTTACATGTGTTACAGTATAACCTAGATACAATATATGTGTGTAAATCCCATTTTCTTGTTGCACGTTAAGTATTAGATTCCGAAGGTATAAGTAACCTGGGTAGATAGACAGTAGTGCTAACAATTTACATTCACTTCCCAGTGTTCCTTCTCTGGGTGTAGTTGTTTCTGTCCATCATTGATCAACTGGAAGTGAGTTGGATCTTCTCTATGTTGAAGATATCCACTTCCATCAGAATACATCTTCATACAGTATTGTTGTTGAAGTGTACAGAGATCTTCTGGTTCTGTTCATTTCACTCAGTATCAGTTGATTTAAGTCTCTCCAACCCTCTCTGTATTTGTCCTGCTGGTCATTTCTTACAGAGCAGTAATATTCCATAACCTTCATATACCATAATTTACCCAACCATTCTCCAATTGATGGACATCCATTCATTTTCCAGTTTCTAGCCACTACAAAAAGGGCTGCCACAAACATTTTGGCACATATAGGTCCCTTTCCCTCCAGGAGTAGCAATGCTGGGTCAAAGGGTATGCACATTTTGATAACTTTTGGGGCATAGTTCCAAATTGCTCTCCAGAATGGCCGGATTCTTTCACAGCTCCATCAACAATGTATTAGTGTCCCAGTTTTCCCACATCCCCTCCAACATTCATCATTATTTGTTCCTGTCATCTTAGCCAATCTGACAGGTGTGTAGTGGTATCTCAGAGTTGTCTTAATTTGCATTTCTTTGATCAGTAGTGATTTGGAACACTCATATGAGTGGATATAGTTTCAATTTCATCATCTGAGAATTATCTGTTCATATCCTTTGACCATTTATCAATTGGAGAATGGTTTGATTTCTTATAAATTAGGGTCAGTTCTCTATATATTTTGGAAATGAGACCTTTGTCAGAACCTTTAACTGTAAAAATATTTTCCCAATTTGTTACTTCCCTTCTAATCTTGTTTGCATTAGTATTGTTTGTACAGAAACTTTTTAGTTTGATGTAATCAAAATCTTCTATTTTGTGGTCGATAATGATCTCTAGTTCTCCTCTGGTCATAAATTCCTTCCTCCTCCACAGGTCTGAGAGGTAGACTATTCTCTGTTCCTCTAATCTGTTTATGATTTCATTCTTTATGTCTAAATCATGGACCCATTTTGATCTTATCTTGGTATATGGTGTTAAGTGTGGATCCATTCCTAATTTCTGCCATCCTCCATTTCTTTAAAGGTGCAGGGGTAGGTTTCTTCTTTGTGTTTTCCTTGAGGCCAAGCTTAGTCCATATAATTTCATACCATTCAATTTCAATTGTTATTATTTTTATTCCTTCTATTTTTGGTATTGTAGCAGGATATATTGCTTTCCTAATTTTGCTTACTTTACTTTTAATCAGTTTATTTCTTTCCATGAATCTCAATTCATCATGCCTGTAATTTGTTACAGCACAGTAATATTCCATTGCCTTGCAATTTGTTTAACCGTAACCCATTCATTGAGCATATGCTTTGTTTCTAGATTTTTGTTGCTACAGAAAGTATTGCTATAAATATTTTGATGCATATAGGACCTTTTTGGAAGTCATTGATCTTCTTGAGATGGGGTGATGGTAGTAACAGGCCTAACAGTGGTATTTCTGAGTTAAAGGGTATGGATATTTTAGTCACTTTCTTTGCATAATGGTAAACAATGTGCTTCCCAGGACATTTGAAATAATTTATAGCTCCATCAACAAATCATTACTGTATTCACCTTTCCACATTCTCTCTATTATTGACTTTTCCTTTTTTTTTTTTTTTTCTTCATTTTTTTGCTAATTACTACATGTGAAGTAAGACCTCAAGTTTGCTTTGATTTGTTTTTTCTCTTATTGATGATTTGAAACTTTTTTCAAACAGTTGTTAATAATTTGAGAAATATTCCTATCCTTTGACCATTTATTTTTTGGGAAATGGCTTTTGGTCCTACATTTCTGTTAATTGGAAATCTATTTTGAAATCAGACTCTTAATTGGAGACACTTGAGATAAAGATTTTTCCCTAGTTGACTACTCCCCTTTTAACCCTACTTGCATTAATTTTGTTTTTGCAAAAGCTTTTCAATTTCACATAATCAAAATTATCTATTCTGCCTTGATAATCATCATATTCCTTAGCCTGACATTTAAGGCTTTCCACAATTTGACTATAACCTACCTTTACATTGCTTCCTTTCACAAATAATATGTTTTAATCAGACTAGATTACTAACTTTACCCAATGTCTTCTCCCATCTCTACCGTCCTCCATTTCTAGAAAATAATACATTCTCATTTCTGCCGGTTTTACAATCTATATCTTCAAGGCTCAATTTTGTTGTTATTTCTTCTTGAATCTCTGGATCAAATCCTCTACTCACCCTGCCCTGAACTTTTTTTCCTCTTCAAATTATCCTAAAACATTTTATCTTTATCCCTTTCCTACTATTATACTCAACTTCACTTTATCCCTGTCTATTTATATACCATGTTATGCCTTTAAGTTTAAGCTTATTGATGGGAAGAATTCCATCCCCACTATCCTCATCTTCCCCCTCCACATCACAGTGCTGTTGCATAAGGAAGGTACTTTATGAAAGTCTACTAGGCATGGGTCTTCTGAATACCATGCATATTCTGTCTTCTTTGATTTCATGATCCAGAACTATATTAATTTATGCCATATTTCTTTATATCATATTGACATTGAAATTACTAGTTCATTAATAATTTTTCAATTTTTTAATCCATTTTTAATCTATTTATTTTGTGTTGAATGTGCATGAACTGCAACTGTCATCCTGGGACTTATTGTAATTTTTAGCACTTTTCAGGGAGATGACCAAGAGTCCTGTGAAAGATGCTTCTTAGTATTTTGGGCACTTGGGGAAATCAACTTTGTTGCCTCCTTTTTTGGTCCTTCAAGAAGCAGCATTCTATTTAGCCTTTATTTTTTTAAAAAAATGCTTTATTTAACCACTTGAGAGGAAAGTTATAGGGTAAAAAATTAGAAGAACCAGATCAGAGATCTTTTTCACAACTATGGTTACAGTAAGAATTCTTAACTAATCAGAGATAATGAAAGATCACAAAAGACACAATGGACAGTTCTGCCTACATAAAACTTAAAAAAAAGTTTTTGTGCTAATAATATCAATGAAGGTAGAATAAGAAGAAAAACTAAGAGGAGGGGGGGGAAGTATTTTTTTATCAAGTCACACTGAAAAAATTTGATATCTCAGGTAAGGAATTGATCACATAAATATCATTTGAGCCATTAACCAATAGATAAGTAGTAAAAGGATTTGAAAAGTTTTCAAACCATAAATGATTATATGATAATGTGCTTCAAATCATTAATATTAATGCATACTAAAATAAGTCAGGAGACACCTACCTCCCATTCCTTATATTCCTTTGTAGGTGAGAGTTCTGCAGCTATAGAACATTTCATATATCTTCAAGGTTCAGACTATTTCAAAGTATTGATCAGTTTTGATAATTGTTTTGTTTTTTTTTTTTCTTCTTTTTTCCCCCCTCTTTAAAAAAAATATTCTTTGTTCTTTGAGACAGCTTTCTGTGAGATCCAGGAGAGGAACAGGAGGGGAAGAGATACTAGTAGATATTTAAGTGATGTAAAAACAGAAGATAAAAATAAAATAAATACAATAATCTCATATTATACAAATTGATAGAGATGACTACAAAAACATGGAACAGCCCATGTTAGAGAGCCTATGGGAAGACAGGTTTAGTAATTCACTGTAGAGGATTTATGAATTGTTTCAGCTGTTCTGTGTTTCAATTCAAATTATGTAGGAAATGTGACTAAGCTGTTGCTTTTGACCTAAAAATTCTATTCCTATGTTTATATTGAAAAAAAATCCCAACAGGAGATGAACAAGATCCAATATTTACTAATGTGTAGGAGCAGAATGCTGGGCTAGGAGTCTTATCTAGCTGCAGGAACTGGTTAGCAGTGTGACTTCAGACAAGTCAGTTAACTTCTGATGCCCTTCATTTTCTCAACTGTAAAATAGGACTTACCTCCCAAGGTGTTGTCAGGTGACAGTAAAGAATTGGGGATGAAGTAGTTCCCCATTACTGGGGATTGGCTGAAAAACATGGGGCACAAACATAGTGTTAGGCCATAAGAGTGAGTGAATATGTCTGATTGAAGGTCCCATTGAACTTCTGAGATTTCTGAAAGCCAGTGCAAAAGTAAATATACAGAGTTCAGATTCAGGTGATGACTAAGTATTTATTAAGCATCTCCGTCTGCTGTGTCATACTAGGAATCCATAAATGAAGATGAAGAAGTCCTTGCTTTAAAGCATTCACATTCCACTATTCAACAAGTGTTTACCAAAATTGCTGACTATGCAATCATTCTGGAGAGTAATTTGGAACTAGGCTCAAAGGGCTATAAAATTGTACATATCCTTTGATACCCAGCATACCACTACTAGGTCTGTATCCCAAAGAGATCAAAGGAAAAAGGGGGAAAAAAATACTTTTAGCAGCTATTTTTTTTGTGGTGTCAAAGAATTGGAAATGGATGGGGGATACCTATCAATTAGAAGTTGCGGTATATGATTTATGAGAATACTCTTGTGCTGTGAGAAATGATGAGCAGAATGGTTTCAGAAAAACCTAGCAAGACTTACATGAATTAATACACTATTGTAAGAATAATCAGCTGTGAAAGACTTGGCTGCTTTGATTAAGTTATTCCATGACACTTCCAAATGACTCATAATAAAAAATGCCATCCATCTGCAGAGAAAAAACTGAATTTTGAGTACAGATTTTAGCAGATATGAAATAAACCCACACAAATCATCATCATTTCTATAAATCACCAATAAAACCATGCAAGAAGAGATAGTAAGAGATGCCTTATTTAAAATAATTGTAGACAGTATAAAATACCTGAGAATATACCTACCAAACAAACCCAGGAACTATATGAATAAAATTATAAAACATTTTTATACAAATTAAATCAGATTTAAGTAACCAGAAAAACATTAATTGTTCATGACTAGACTGAGTTGATATAAACCAATCTACTTATTCAGTACCATCCCAGTTAAATTGCTAAAAAAAAAAATTATTTTATTGAGCTTGAAAAAATAATAACAAATTATCATCATCATCATCATCATCATCATCATCATTTGGAAGAACAAAAAGTCAAGAATGTCAAAGGAATTGATTAAAAAAAACCTTAAAAGAAGGAGACTTAACAGTACCAGATCTTAAATTATATTATAAATTTGATTATATTAAATTAAAACTATTTTGTACAGAAACAAAAGCAATGTAGCCAAGATTAGAAGGAAGACAAAAAATTTTCAGAGGGTTTCTCAGATAAAGGTCTTGTATCTCAAGTGTGTAAAGAACTTTGTCAAATTTGTAAGAATGTGAATCATTCATCCCTCAATTGATAAATGGTCAAAGGATATGCATAGGCAGGTTTTTGTTTTTTGTTTTTTACCTGTCTCCAAAGGACTTTATTTCAAGAGGCAAAAGTAGAGAGTAAGTGAAAACTATACCAATTTAATATCTAATGAAATACATCAGAGCCAAGAGCCAGGAAATATTCTGTGCCTGGTCTGTGCTTTTCACCCTTCCCATACCTAACCTCCTAAATTAAACCAACTGGAATTCTTTTATCTTTTTTTTTTTTTTTTAAATTTTCAAAAAATTAAAAAAAATTTTGAATTTATTAAAATAATTGCTTTTTATTTTCAAAATATATGCAAACATAGTTTTCAACATTAACCCTTACAAAATCTTGTGTTCCAAATTTTTTCTTCCTCCCTTCCCCCCACCTCCCCTAGACAGCAAGTAATCTAGTATATGTTAAACATGTGCAGTTCTTCTATATATTTTTTTCACAATTAAAATGCTACACGTGAAAAATCAGATCAAAAAGGAAAAAAGGAGAAAGAAAACAAAAAGCAAGCAGACCACAACAAAAAAAGATGAAAATTCTTTATTTTAATCTACCTTTAGTCCCCAACAGTCCTTTCTCTGGATGTTCATGGCTCTCTCCATCACAAGTCTGTTGGAATTGGCCTGAATCATCTCATTGTTGAAAAGAGGCATGTACAGGCATGTTGTTTTTGTTTTGTTTTGTTTTTTGTTTTGTTTTTGATGAAGAAATCAAAACTATAGTCATCTGAAAAATGCTCTAATTCACTAAAATGCTAGAAGGGATAGAACAGTAAACTGATAAAACCATTATGGAGATCAATCTAGAATTATGTCTAAAGAGTTATAAAATTGTGTGTACCTCCTTTTGACCAAGTGATACTAGTAATAGTTTCCCAAGGTGATTAGGGAAAAGGGAGAAGAGCTCATATGTTCTAAAATATATAGCAGCTCTCTTTGTAGAGAGCAAAATACTGGAATTGCGCATCAATTGGAGAATGGATAAACAAATTGTGGAATATAATTGTGATGAAATACTACTGTGCTATAAGAAATAATGAACTGATTGATTTTAGAAAAGCATGGGAAGACTTGAATAAAACCAAGAGAACATTGTCCATGGTAACAATATTGTTCTAAGAACAATTTTGAATGACTGTCATTTTGAATATTTTAAGTACTCAAGTCAACAACAGAGGATCTATGTAGGAAGTTGCTAATCACATCCAGAAAAAGAACTGAAAAATAGAAGTTTGTTTAGTATGGTTTTGCATATATATATATATATATATACACATATACATGTACACATTTGTGCCAAATGGTAACCTTCTCTAGGGTGAGATGGGGAGGGAGAGAGAAAAAAAGTACACAGCAGAGGACAAAAGAAAATTTAGAAGGAAGCACAGAAAAGCAGAAGAGTTTTGAAAACAACGTATAGTATTTTTTAAAAATTAAAGTTTTTTTTAATTTTCAAAATATATACATGGATAATTTTTGACATTCACCCCTATAAAACCTTGTGTTCTAATTTTTTCCCTTTCTCCCAACCTCTTCTTCAGTTGGCAAGGGATCCATACATGTTGAACATGTGCAGTTCCTCTATACATATACAGTACTAAATTTATTATATAATTTTTCAAAAAAAGGAAACTGAGAAATGGAAAAAAAAATTGGAGAACATTATCAATGTAAATTAGACTAGAAAGTGCCTCATATATCCAATTTTTTCTCCTTGAGAACTTGTTGAACATTTGTCAGTAGCCCCTGGAAAGAGGGTTCTTGTAATTGGGGTGGATCAGGAAGACTTCATGCAGAAGATGGTACCTGAGTTACTTATACCATAAAGGAAGAGAAAAATGCCCTGAAGATGAGACTAATAAGACATACACTTCCAGCAAGGAGGATGGATAGGTCAAAGACAGAGCTAGAGGAGAGAGTGTGTGAGATGCAGAGAGGCTGTTTTGTTGGGAGCATAGATTTAGCCAGTGAAATTGGAAAAATAGGGAGGGACTTGGTTGTGTAGAGTTTTAAAAGCTAATGGAAGAGTTTCTGTTTTATCTTGGAGGCTTGAAGTTGGTTGAGAATCAGATCTGTGCTTAAGGACTAACTTTAGTGTATAGAATATACTAAGATGGAGAGAAACTTGACAGCATGCTGTTGCCTGTTGTGAATGCATGTACATCTATAAGTAGACACAGAAAAAATTCCAAGTAATGCAGAGTAATTGAGGAATAGTACTAGGAGTTATGAGGCCTATCAGGAAAAGTTTTCTGTAGAAAGTAAATCTTATATTGTCTTGAAGGAAGTAAGGGAAGGGACTTTGTGGAGGTGAGGAGGAGTGTGTTCCGTGCATATAAGATGGAAAACTGTGTTTGAAGAACGACAGTGAGACTGGATTACAGAGTTCAGGAGGGAAAATCATCTATAAAGAGGTGGTCAAATTGAGTTTAGAGCCAGAATTGGAAAGACTTAAGAAATTGGTTATTTGACCTTAGAAGCAGTAGGGAGCCATTGCAGTATATTGAGTAAGAAAATGACATAGTCATATCTTTACTTTGGCAGCTATGTGTGGAGCATGGATTGGAGAAGGGGCAGAGCTTAGGAGGCTATCAAAATAGGTTGACCCCTCCTGAGGGATCAGGAGAGTTGGATCTGGAGAGGAAGAGAAATTTTGAACAAAATATACAATTACAACAACAATGTAAAATTAAAGTATCACTGAAAGGAAGTGGAATTTTGAATAAATGAAAAGAGAGATAACGAAACATTTCTTTTTCCTCACGACAGAGAAGTGGAGGACTACCAGGACAGAATATTATGTACATTTTCTTTTTTTTTTTTCTTTTTTTTTTTAATTTTTTTTTATTTTATATATATATATATATTTTATAATATTATCCCTTGTATTCATTTTTCCAAATTACCCCCCCTCCCTCCATTCCCTCCCCCCGACGACAGGCAATACCATACATTTTACATGTGTTACAATATAGTCTAGGTACAATACATGTGTGCGAATATCATTTTCTTGTTGCACAATAAACATTAGAATCCGAAGGTACATGCAACCTGGGCAGACAGATATTAGTGCTAACAATTTTCATTCCCCTCCCAGTGTTTCTTCTCTGGGTGTAGCTACCTCTGTCCATCATTGATCAACTGGAAGTGAGTTGGATCTTCTTTATGTTGAAGATTTCCACTTCCATCAGAATACATCCTCATACAGTATTGTTGTTGAAGTGTACAGTGATCTTCTGGTTCTGCTCATTTCACTCAGCATCAGTTGATTTAAGTCTCTCCAGGCCTCTCTATATTCCTCCTGCTGGTCATTTCTTACCGAGCAATAATATTCCATAACCTTCATATACCACAATTTACCCAACCATTCTCCAACTGATGGACATCCATTCATCTTCCAGTTTCTAGCTACAACAAAAAGAGCTGCCACAAACATTTTGGCACATATATGTCTCTTTCCGCTCTTTAGTATTTCTTTTTTTCCGCTCTTTAGTATTTCTTTGGGATATAATCCCAGTAGTAGCGCTGCTGGGTCAAAGGGTATGCACAGTTTGATAACTTTTTGGGCATAATTCCAGATTGCTCTCCAGAATGGCTGGATTCTTTCACAACTCCACCAGCAATGTATTAGTGTCCCAATTTCCCCACATCCCCTCCAACATTTGTCATTATTTGTTCCTGTCATCTTAGCCAATCTGACAGGTGTGTAGTGGTATCTCAGAGTGGTCTTAATTTGCATTTCTCTGATCAGTAGTGATTTGGAACACTCTTTCATGTGAGTGGATATAGTTTCAATTTCTTCCTCTGAGAATTGTCTGTTCATATGCTTTGACCATTTATCAATTGGAGAATGGTTCGGTTTCTTATAAATTATGGTCAGTTCTCTATATATTTTGGAAATGAGACCTTTGTCAGAACCTTTGTTTTTAAAAATATTTTCCCAATTTGTTACTTCCCTTCTAATCTTGTTTGCATTAGTATTATTTGTTATTATGTACATTTTCAAATACATTGTCAGATGTTTTTGATTAATTCTTAATCTGGGTAAAGGGAGGACGTTCTTTTCCAGAAATGACTGAGACAAAGACAAACTACACCAGCAAATTTTTTAAATGATGCCCCTCACCAAAAAAAAAAAAAATATATATATATATATATATATATATATATATATATATATATATATATATATATCTTGGGAAACAGTGTTGCTTGCAGAAGGCTGGCCTTGGAGAATAAGGAAGACTTGTTTTTTTGGTTTTGAATGCAAGAAAGATTTATGTTATGTTCTTGCAAGAATGGGTGCCTAGGTGGGTAGACACAGCTTTAAAACTCCAAAGGCAGCATTTTATTTCCTATCCTGCTGCATACATCCTTTCCCTGATTCCCCATGAATTGTAGCTTACAGAAGTTACAGGACTTCAGCCCTCTTTACATAGTCAGTCCCTGTCCCAAAGGAGCTTCCATTCTAGATAACAGAGAAGGGCTAAGGGAAAAGAGCAAGGGTTGGGTTATCACCCCTGATTAAAAGTCTCCCTATAGGGAGATGCCCAAACACACCTGAGAACCATCCCAGCTCCCAACAAGTTGGGAATAGTAAAGCTAGTTAAATAGCAAAAGAGCCAAGTCTTTTCATTGGGTAGACTAAAAGGAAGTAACCATTATTGACCAATGTTATCTGCCTCCTGTGGGTCCAGTCACTTCCTGAAGTGTAGACCTAGGTTCTGACCTTTCTTGGCCTGAGAACTGTAGGCCTAGAAATCATGTAACTTCCTGCAACCTGGGCCCAACCCCCAACCTTGACCCAAGACCTGACCTTCCTGCCCTGCAGATCTTTGGGGACAGGGACCTAGACCTAAGGTCTGACCCATTACATATCATAGACTTTTTGAGAAAACTTCATCTGGTCTCATTCACATCTGACTACTTGCTATTCCCTTCACTGCCTCTCTGGTGTAATTTATCCAATAACATTTACCCTCCAGAGGAGGAATGACCCAAATGCAGAGCTAACTAGATTTTTGGCTTTGAATTCATCAGTTAAAATCCTTGATTTAATTCTTCCTGATTCAGAGGAAGACTTGGTTTTGAGGCTTGCTCTTGACACATAGTTTCTGTTGGCTCATGAGTAGTTCACATTGTCAGTCATTTTAGTGTCTACTCCGGGACAATCCTTGTGTTAAATGCCAGGTATACAAAAGTCCCTGCTCTAAGAGAGCTCACAGTCTTGTGAGGGAGACAGTGTGTAGACCACTAAGTTAAAACAAGCTGTGTTTAGGAGAAATGGGAAATCACCAACAGAGGAAAAACATTTAAGAATGAGAGGCATCAGGAAGGACTGCTTGTAGAAGGGGGATTGTAGCTGGGACTGGAAGGAAGCCAGGAGGGAGAGAAATCCAAGCAGGTGAGAGAGCCAGGAGCTGAGGTTTGAGACTTGTAGAGGAACAAGAAGGAGACCGGTATGATTGGATCAGAGATTTGGGGGTACAAGAGGAAAGAAGCCTGGAACTATTGAAGGGGGGTACGTTATGAAAGGCTTGCATGACAGAGAGGATTTTGTATTTGATCGTAGAGAGGATAAGGAGCTTCTAGAGTTTATTGGATTCAGTGGGAAAGTGATATGATCCTGCCCAAGGAGGCAGTTATCATACTCTTTAAGTTCCATACAATGATGAAATCACAGATCTGGACCCCAAATAACATTGACTGGCAGTACTCAAATATTTCAACTTATATGTTATTTTATTTATGTATAGTATTTCTCTATTGATGTTGATCATAAATACACTCATGACTTGCAATCTTGTGTTGCATACTCTTCCACAAGTTCACCATAAGAACTCCTCCCAATTTGCTAGGGATCTTTTTCTAGTTTTCCTGGCATTTTGAGGAAGGGCTCAGGCTGCCCAGTGATAATTCCTTTCTCTCACCACATCAGTAGCCCATTTTCTTTTTTAATTATACAATCCATGAACATCAGAACAACTAACTATACATGCTTAGTAACTGCACACATTTAACTTAATATTTCCAGACACTTCTGATTCCTTATTGAATTTTTCTTTGTTTCTTCTTTCTCATTAATTTTTCCTCTTCTGTAACTATAGTTGTATGTCTATTCTGATTTTTTACTTTACATTATTTCATAAAATTATTTTTATTTCTTATATTTGCTAGTATTAATTACATTTTGATTTTCTGGCACATTGTTATACCATAAATTAGAGCATCTAGATTGTTCCTAGCTTTTTTGTAGTTGCATAGAAGGGGACCCTGCTGTTCTGGCCTTGCAAGTTAGAATACAGATTTGCCTATAAATTTAGAGTGGTCATTGTCTGTGTGGCAACAGTGGTGGTGGGAGAAGACAATATTGGTCCTGAATGGGTCTTTGATGAAAAGGAAGACTTCATAGACACCAAAAAAATACTACTTTGGGGGATCAAACTGGAAACAAAGTTGATAAGTGTCAATTGGCAAATGGCCAAACCAGTTACACAAATGTCATGGAATATTTTTGTACAATAAGATATAATGGTTGTAATAAATTTTAAAAAGTATTTATTAGAGTGGTACAAAGTGAAGTCAATAGAGCCAGGAAATCAGTTTTCACAAAGGCAACAAATGAAAAAACAAGCAGGGAACCACTGGTCATTTGATCAACAAGCTGGAGGACTAGACATTTTTTTTTAAATTTATTCCCAACACATCTCCAGAATGGAAATTGTCTGCCAGATAAACAGCTTCAGTTATCTATATAGTCTAAGATGCCCAGAATCCAAAAGAAGGTTAAAAAAAATCATGACCTGATGCCTATTCTTGGCTCACTCAACATCCTTCTCTAGCCTCCCAGCACCAAGACTGCAGTAATAGACATCAAGACCCATGATATACTCTTACAGTAAAACTAACCCCACAGTCTGGTCCCTCTGCCCTTTTTCCAGTACTGGAAAAGTACTGTGGAGACCCCAACTCCAGTTGGCAGAAGTTGTTCTAACTATGAGAGCTGCCATTGGGGCAGTCCTCCTGGAGCCAGTGATAGTCGGCACTGCTGTGAAGCTCTCCACTGCCAGTGCTGGGACAGACAAGCCTGTAGCGCCTGGGCAGTGACTTGGAACTTTGAGTGCTGGGACACAGATCTGAGCCATGGTGGGTGTGAGATAAGACTGTGTGAGCAAGACAGTTATTTGTTCAGCATTCCACTAAACCTGAGGAAAAAGAGGTTGGCCTCTCAGCTTCCAGTGCTTTCCCTTAAGTCACTTGGGGCAGAGATCTAGACTAATGAATTACTGAACATGTGAGGAGGCTGAAATGCTGTACAACAATGGGAGGAGGCTGGGATCCAGCCTTCAAGGAAACCACTATCAAAAGTGAGCAATAGGGGGAAAATTGAAGTTATGAAAGATCTCAGGAAGAAAACTCAAAGACCTTAAATGTATGCAGGTGAACTAAAGGAAAACATTAACCATAGAGGGGAATATGGCCTCTAAATCTAATCAATGAGTTCGGCTCTCAGTGAATAAATTCTGCAAAGAAAATACAAAGGAAAATGATTCAGCACTTGATGAAATAGAGGACTCTATGGAATGTGAAAACATGGAACTACAACATGCATAAACACAACTAAGTGGTCCAAAAGAGAATGAGAATTATTATGAAATAAAATTTATGATTGGTAGCAAAAATAATAGGTAGAAGAGAAAAACTGAAATTTGTGATGGCAAGTGTCACCAAAGAAAAGAGAAAACAATATATTTGGAAAGCAAAATATAGAAATGAAGGATGATCTAGAAGAAGGGAAGTAAAAATCAATACCATCAAAAGAAATTATGCTTACTATGTAAGCAAAGCATATTAATCTTTAAATTTTTTTCCCAATAATAACTTTTATTTTTCAAAATATGTGTAAAGATAGTTTCAACATTCATCCTTGTAAAACCTTGTGTTCCAGGATTTTTTTCCCTTCCTCCCACAAATCATACTAAGACAAGATACACAGAGTCAACTTAATGATCATAGGTCTCTCAGAAAAACACAATAGGACAAAAAGCCTTAACACTACAATGTGAGAAATAATAGAGAAGAATTGCCCAGAATTTTTGAACATAAAAATGAAATACCAAAATAGATCATCTCCAGGGAAAAACCCAAGCTGCAAACTCTAAGTTACATAGTAGTTAAATTTAACAAATCAATTCAAAAACAAGTTCTTCAAGTGATCAGAGAATGATCTTCAAATACAAAGGCAAAGAAATTCAGATAATATAAGTCTATCCTGCTTCTCCTGGAAACCATAGGAAGGAATAATTAATAATGTGCTCTGAAGAACAATAGAGCTCAGGATGAGCTGAAAGTTTCCTACCTTACAAACCTAAATTTTACCATAAATGAAAAAAAGATGGACATTCAAAGAACAGAAGAGATTATTTGCCTCTTGAGCACTTGAGCCAACAGAAATGCAAGAGTAAATAAATGCAACTTAGCAATAACCACAGAATGACCGTCAGAGATTTCTTTCTAAATGTACATAGGAAGAGAGGGGTGAGGCAGAAGTCTGGTGGAGATAACAGTACAGAAGTAGGCCTGGGGCATTAAGGACAGAACATGATGACATTCTGCTTACAGGTAAATTGATTTTTTTTTTTGCTTTGTGGAACTGTTACAACATAGGAGGGGAGCAGGGAGATAAAGAGAGGAATGTGTAATATATTGAGGTCAAATCAAATGATAACAGCTTGGGGAAGTTGAATCCTTTGGGCTCAGTAAGAAGAGTTTGCAGAGGAGATTGAGGAGGAAGGGAGAAGTATAGAAAAAGGGATGGGGATAAGCAAAGCCTTACTTTGGTAGTGGGAGGGAGTTCCATTGATGAATGTTCCTACGGGTGAAGAGAGATGATTCATGAAGGGAGATTGGAGGCTTGTGCTACATGTGATTAGTGTCATTCAGTACTTGAAAAGTCCATTCTACCTACCTTGAGAGGAGAATGGTAATTCTTGGGGGCACCTTACAGGAGGGTGGAAGGACATTCACCAAAGTAGATTTTGAGATAAAATAGGGAAAAGAGGTAGCAGGAAAGAATATAAGTCATTGGCGGGCTTCCATAATCAGAGACTAAATTATAGGAGTTATAAATCAGAATAATATTTCCATCTAGAATATATGGAAAAGATAGATAATAAAAAGCGAGACAAATGTTTCAGTAATGAGGGCCAAATTACAAATCATAGAAACAATAACTATGTACAAGAAAATGATAATGATGAAACTACATACCAAAATTTCTGGGATACAGCTAATGTAGCCCTCAGGGGAACAATCATATTCCTGAAAACATATTAATGGAGTAGAAAAGGAGAGGATTAATGAACTGAATAGGCATTTTTAAAAATTAGAAAAATAACAAATAAGCAAATCTAAAATTAGCACAAAAGAATTGTCATAGATTATTATTTTGATTAGAACAGCTAGATCTTTCATAGTTGGTTATCCTCCTAATGTTGCTGTTACTGTGTACAATGTTCTTCTAGTTCTGCTCATTTCACTTTGCACTAGTTCATAAAAGTCTTTCTAGGTTTTTCTGAAACCCTTCTGTTCATCATTTCTCAATAGTACAAGAGTATTCCAATACAATCATATACCACGACTTGTTCAGCCATTCTCCAAGTGATAGGTATGCCCTATATTTCTAATTCTTTGACACCACAGAAAGAGCTGGTAAAAGTATTTTTGTACATACATGCTTTTTTCCTTTTTCTTTGATCTCTTTGGAGTTCAGTGGTATGCTGGAAATCAAAGGTGTGTAAGTTTTATAGCCTGCTGAGCCATTCTTTGTTCCCTCCCTTCTCCCCAAGACAATCCAATATAGGCTAAACATGTCAGTTCTTCAAAACATAATTCCATATTCATTATTCTTGCAAGAAAAATCAGATCAAAAGGAAAGAAACCACGAGAAAGAAAAAACAAACAAAAATGTGAAAATACTATGCTTTGATCCACATTCAGTCTCCATAGTTCTTTCTCTGGATGTAGATGGTATTTTCTATTTCAAGTCTATTGGAATAATTAAGTCTGTCATAGTTGATCATCACATAAATTTTTTTTAATACCAGTGATAGCTTTTTATTTTTCAAAATACGTGTAAATGCTTTCTGTTGATATTTGCTTGCATTTTGTTTTCCTTCTCAGGTTTTTTTTCCCCCTAGATCTGATTTTTCTTGTGCAGTAAGATAACTGTATAAATATGCATAACATATTTTAACATATTTAACATAACTCCTCCCCTAGGGGAGGGAGTGGGAGGAAGGAGGAAAAAATTTGCAACAGAAAAGTTTTGTAAGGGTCTTTGTTGAAAAATTACCCTTGCATATGTTTTGTAAATAAAAAGCTTTAATGAAAAAAAAAAAAACAATTTTTTTAAAATGCATGCAAAGATAGTTTTCAACATTCGACCTTGCAAAACCTTGTGTTCCAAATTTTTCTCCCCCCATTCCCCCAAGCCCTCCCCTAAACAGCAAGTAATCCAATATAGATTAAACATGTGCAATTCTTTTAAAAATATATTTCCACATTTGTTATGCTGTGTGAGAAAAATCAGCTCAAAGGGGACAAAAAAAAACCACAAGAAAAAAAAAAACAAGCAAACAAACAGTAACAATTAAAAAGGTGAAAAATGGTTTGCTTAATAACAGAAAGGCCTCAATTTTATATTTTTATTTATTTATTTATTTAATTTTGTTGTTGTTTGTTGTTGTTGTTGTTTTTTTTGAGGCTGGGGTTAAGTGACTTGCCTAGGGTCACACAGCTAGGAAGTGTTAAGTGTCTGAGACCAAATTTGAACATGGGTCCTCCTGAATTCAAGTCTGGTGCTCTATCCACTACGCCACCTAGCTGCCCCAAAGCTGTGGGTAGATTCCCCCCCCCCCCCCCCAAGGCTGAGGTTAAGTGACTTGCCCAGAGTCACACAGCTAGGAAGTGTCTGAGACCAGATTTGAACTTGAAGAAGAAGAAGAAGAAGAAGGAGAAGAAGAAAAAGAGTTGGAATTATAGAATTCTGGAATAATCTTCTCCAAAGGAGTTTGTGTAATCTTTTGGGATTTTCAAGAATTGACTAGATAGTTGAATTAGGTGGTAGAACTAGATATTCCTATATGATTGATATGATTGATATTTTGATTCTTTAAAGGCTTGCTTCAAGGCTACAACTAAATCCTTACATAAATTGTGACCGTCAAGTAGTGGGTCTCATTTTTTAAGAAATGTACCAGAATTGTAATGTCTACATGAGTAAAAGTCATTTGAGGAGTTAACCATGTTACCATTACTCAAAATTTTTTAAACTTTTGGAATTGTCTCCAGAGCTGGTTTACAAGTCACACAAGAAAATAATTCTTACTATGTCATTTCAATTCAGGCATCTCTGAAGTGACTAATAGGTGCTAGGTGCTAGGGATACTGAGGAAAAGACCAAAACAATGATTTCAGTCAGTCTATAGTCTACTCTAAACAAAATAATCAAACTTGAGCAACCTGTCATTATTTATGTAATTTGACTTTCTGAAAAACAGAATGTGAATACTTCCAAAGAATGAATATTTGCTGTTGCATAAGATATCCCAGGTGCTGCACAATTGGCAGTTTCAAAAAAAAGTAGTATTAAAAAAATGTCAGCATCATTTGAACCGTAATAATTAGAAAAGTATGTAGCATACTAGGTGCATAGATAAAATGCATTTGATTGTATACATTCTGATATGTTTGCTTTTTAAAAAATCATGCCTGCTGGATATAGTGGTACATCTAATCTTTGCTATTGTGGAGATGAAAGCTTGTGGATTGTTTGAGCTTGGGAGTTCTAAGTTGCAGTGGTCTAAGTCACAGACAGTAGTCTGTACTAAGTTTGGCACCCATATGGTGCACTGACTGTCTATGACTTAGTCTGAAGATCAAAGCTTCCATGCCAGTCACTAAGGGGAATGGGAGTGACTGCTGCTCTTCCAGTCTCAACAACAGCCACCTCCAAACTTGATCCCTCCTACCCCCCAAAATAATTTGTCATTTTTATTATACAATTCAACAGAATAAACATTTGTTAACTATCTACTATATTCAGGTCACTGTGCTAGACCTTGGGAGTGCAAAGTTTAAAAATGTCATAACCCCTGCCTTCAGATTGCATAGAGTCTGGTGGAGGGACAATAGATATACAGAAGATAGATAACTCTGATATGGCTTAGGTGGTTGAGTGATCCAGTGGGTAGAGCAGTGGTAATGGTGTCAGCAAATCCTGCTTTAGAAAATTTCCTAATCTGTGACCTTGAGCAAGTCGGCTAATTTTTTCCTCAGTTTCCTCATCTGTAAAATGGGGATAATAATGGCACCTCTCAGAATTGTTTTGAGGATTAATGAGATAGTATTTGTAAATGCTTTGTTAAACTTTAAAGTTCCATACTACTATCTATTATGATGTAAGAGAGTTCAAGAGGGATGAAAAATTAGAAGAAATGGTCACTACTTCTTTGCAGACATCAGTGAATTTTCAGACTTGGCACTTAAACTTAAGGGAAAAAAGGATTCCACCAGGGGAAGAAGTCCATTCCATGCACAAGGAATGATTGGCGTTCACAAATGCAGAGCACTTGGAGAGGACAGGATTAGATTAGAAAATGGTTAGTAGTCATATAGAGTCTCTGCAGGGCATGGTGTGAAAGGTGTCTGGAGGACAGAGCAGAGTGGGATTGTGGGGAGGCTTAAGTGCCTCAAAGCTTTTGCATGTTTTCTTGGGCAGCCACTGAAGGGACAGAACTGGATGGGACCTGGATTTTAGGGAGATTCCACTGCTGATAGAATGAAGTGGGAAGGGGAGAAGCCTGAAGGCAGAGAAAGCCAGGTAGGATGCCTTAGACAAGAGAGGATGAAGGTTTGGATTAAGGAGGGTGGCCTCTGGAAAGAAGGGGTCAGATCAATTTTAGGATTAGAATTAACTGAACTTGGCAATTTACTGGTCCTGCGGAACGAGGCAAAGGGTAACCTGGAGAGTAGTGGTTTAATTCACAGAATCTACAAAGAAACTAAAAGGAGCCAATGTAAGTGGGGATGTGATAGATTCACTTTTTTTATGTGTTAGGTTTGACCTGCTGATGTGACACACATTTTTGGGGAGATGTCCAGCATAAAGTTGGAAATGTGGGAGTAGATCTCCATGTCAGATGAAAAATTGGAGACAGATTTAGAAGGTCATATGCACAGAGGTGATAAGTAAAGCTATAGGAGTGAAGGGGATTAGGAGACTTGATGAAATCACAGACCTTTGTGGGTTGCCCATATTTATTAAGGGAATAGGAGGAGAAGGAAGTGATTGAAATGGAACAATCAGAGATGGGGAAAAAAAAACCATGAGAAAGTACAAGTAAGGTTGGAATAGATGATCTTTGAGGAAGATTCTGGCTCAACCCCCTAAGATTCTGTGTCACCAAGAGATGAAAAAGAATAAAACCGCAAGAGGTAGTCAAATGTTGGAAAGTGGGGATTGAGAAAAGACCACTGATGTAGGTTTTACTCTGATGATTGGGACTGATCCCACATGTAAAGGATAAGGACTATTAGCATCCTAGCAGTAGGTAGGCTGGATGTAGCCAAAAACAATCCAAGCCTGACGTGGTTAGTTTTGTTTTTATAATAAATGCACT
Source organism: Sminthopsis crassicaudata (assembly GCF_048593235.1). Lineage (NCBI taxonomy): Eukaryota > Metazoa > Chordata > Mammalia > Dasyuromorphia > Dasyuridae > Sminthopsis > Sminthopsis crassicaudata. Next base: position 443,197,718 of record NC_133620.1, read on the forward strand.
TTCCTTTGTTTTTATGTCTTATCAGGTGTACAATGTTTACATGGCGGGAAGGCAGCTGTGCTCTAAGCGGTACCGAGAATTTGCAATCCTTCACCAGAACCTTAAACGAGAGTTTGCCAACTTTACTTTTCCTCGCCTGCCAGGGAAGTGGCCATTCTCATTATCAGAACAACAGTTGGATGCTCGACGTCGTGGGTTGGAAGAGTATCTGGAGAAAGGTAAGCTGGTTCTCAAGACAAATATCCAGAACTTCCACATAGTTTGAGGTCATCTTGGTGCCCTCACACACCCCAGCTGAGCTTCCTAGAACTGGCTCCCTAGTCCGTTGTCAGTGGCCTCCAGTAAAAGTGAACCTTTAGCACATTTTCTAAAATAGTATTTTTCCCCCCAATTAATTTGTAAAGACAATTGTTAGCATTCGTTTTTATAAAATTTTGAGCTCCAAATTTCTCTTCCTCCCTCCCTCTTTTTTCCTTCTAAGGTAAGAAATTTGATAATGTTTATATATGCTGTAGCACAACTGGATTTAATGATGGGAGCTTTGAAGTATGACTGACATGTCTGCTCAGTGTTGTGATTAATGGTGTGCTTTTATTAGCTTGCCAAATACTTAACATCAACACACAAATGCATAATTTGTTTTTAATGCATGAAGGGCCTTTGTTATATCATTTGCCAACAAACACACACATATGCACGCAATCAGATTCGCAGTTTGATTCTACAAGGGAAAAGTGGTTATCTTTGAGACACTGTTGGTTTCTGTTAGAGTAGCCCTCAGTCAACATTCTTTATGAAGCAGTTTGTTTTTTTAAACATCTCTCCCTTTATTCCCCACCTGCACCCTGTGTCCTAGTCTGCTTCTGTTCCTCGATGTGTGTCCCCCATCCTCCCTACTGTGATAGATAGAATTGCAGAGTTTTGGGCTATGTATTGGATTTTTTTAAAAATTTTTTATTATATATATATATTTTTTATAATATTATCCCTTGTATTCATTTTTCCAAATTAGCCCCCCTCCCTCTATTCCCTCCCCCGATGACAGGCAATCTATGTATTGGATTTTTTTTTGAAGCTTTAGTTAAAGGGTTGTTAGAGTGATAGTCTTATTTAGTAAATGTTGGGTTTTTTATTCTTGTAGAACTAACTGACCTGGTTGGATTTTTTCTTTTTGTACATATACACTGAATTGTTATCCTGGAAGAAAAAAAATGTCTGTGGAAAAGGTGGTGAATTTCTTCTATCACCGTTATCATTTTTTCTGAAATGGAAAAGCTTCTAAACTGGGCTCAAGGGAAATATGGAAGGGTTAAAATGAGGCATAGAGCTGCCTTATAATAGATAGAAAAGCCTCACAAATTCAGTTTCCTAATAGAATCGGAGTAAAATCATCAGGGTAATTTACCAGCCACATGAGAATGAGTCAGGAAATTACCTTCCTTAGATCAAGAAGTGATTTTCCTTCCTCTTTGAAGAGAAAGTCAGGTGAAAGGATATGCTCAACAACACACTTAATTGGTCAACGAGCTTGTGTAAAGCAGTTTTAAATGCCTGTGGTTCTCTGGCTGCAGCCTGTTCAGGGCTGAAATTGAATTTCATTCTTCTTTTTTCTATTTTGTCTTGGATTAGTTTTTCCCATTCTCTGAGCCCTCTTCTTTTAGCTCGCTAATTGATGGCAAAGGATAGAAAAGTTAGAATTAGCTATGTTTTGATTCCTCTGTATTCAGAATTATCCTGAGTCATATGGATAGGCCACATTCTGCCCTGTGGGAGCTCCATTCCAGCCCAGGGTTGGGGCTCCCCCCTCCCTTAGCTTCCCCCACTAGAGCTGCCTCTTAAACAAACTGAAGCTCCTGCTTAGTTTCTTTACCCTTTGAATTTAGGGTCTCATGCCAAGGTCTGTCTTTGTGTTCTATAGTGTGTTCGATACGAGTCATTGGTGAGAGTGACATCATGCAAGAGTTCCTCTCGGAGTCAGATGAGGTAGGTTGACAACCTCTATAGTGACTCTCTGTTCTTGTTAAAAAAAATATTCGTAACAGTTTTGAATTATAATAATTGCTATAAAAATATCCTAAACTAGTCCAGCCTCCTCCCTCTTTTCCATCAATCTCCTGCTTGTTCTTCAAGCTCCCTCAAGCCTTGTACCCATGAAGATCTCCTTGATGACTCTCTGTGTTGGTATCACATGTTTAGGAACTCATTTATATTATTAGGGGAATAGGAGGAGAAGGAAATGATTGAAATGGAACAATCAGAGCTGGAAATGTGGGAGTAGATCTCCATGGCAGATGAAAACTTGGAGATAGAGATTTCAAAGGTCATGTGCACGGAGGTCATAATTGAAGCTATGGAAGTGAAGGGGATTAGGAGACTTGAGGAGAATACAGACCCAAGGACAGACAGCTCATTTATATTGAGCTGCTCTTCACCATATGCTTAGGACTTTTATATATTAGCATCAACCATGCTTGCATGTGTCTTGGTACTTCAACAGACATGTTATTGGTATGGGTGTTCACCTGTAGAACTCTTTTTTTTTTTTTTTTATAATATTATCCCTTGTATTAATTTTTCCAAATTATCCCCTCCCTCCACTCCCTCCCCTAGATGACAGGTAATCCCATACATTTTACATGTGTTACAATATAACCTAGATACAATATATGTGTGTAAATACCATTTTCTTGTTGCACATTAAGTATTAGCTTCCAAAGGTATAAGTAACCTGGGTAGAAAGACAGTAGTGCTAACAATTTACATTCACTTCCCAGTGTTCCTTCTCTGGGTGTAGTTATTTCTGTCCATCATTGATCAACTGGAAGTGAGTTGGATCTTCTTTATGTTGAAGATATCCACTTCCATCAGAATACATCCTCATACAGTATTTTTGTTGAAGTGTATAGTGCTCTTCTGGTTCTGTTCATTTCACTCAGCATCAGTTGATGTAAGTCTCTCCAAGCCTCTCTGTATTTCTCCTGCTGGTCATTTCTTACAGAGCAATAATATTCCATAACCTTCATATACCATAATTTATCCAACCATTCTCCAACTGATGGACATCCATTCAACTTCCAGTTTCTAGCTACAACAAAAAGAGCTGCCACAAACATTTTGGCACATATATGTCTCTTTCCGCTCTTTAGTATTTCTTTGGGACATAAGCCCAATAGTAGCACTGCTGGATCAAAGGGTATGCACAGTTTGATAACTTTTGGGGCATAGTTCCAAATTGCTCTCCAGAATGGCCAGATTCTTTCACAACTCCACCAACAATGTATCAGTGTCCCAGTTTTCCCACAGCCCCTCCAACATTCATCATTATTTGTTCCTGTCATCTTAGCTAATCTGACAGGTGTGTAGTGGTATCTCAGAGTTGCCTTAATTTGCATTTCTCTGATCAGTAGTGATTTGGAACACTCTTTTATATGAGTGGATATAGTTTCAATTTCATCATCTGAGAATTATCTGTTCATATCCTTTGACCATTTATCAATTGGAGAATGGTTTGATTTCTCATAAATTAGGGTCAGTTCTCTATATATTTTGGAAATGAGACCTTTGTCAGAACCTTTACTTTTAAAAGTATTTTCCCAATTTGTTACTTCCCTTTTAATCTTGTTTGCATTAGTATTGTTTGTACAGAAACTTTTTAGTTTGATGTAATCAAAATCTTCTATTTTGTGATCAATAATGATCTCTAGTTCTCCTCTGGTCATAAATTCCTTCCTCCTCCACAGGTCTGAGAGGTAGACTATCCTCTGTTCCTCTAATCTGTTTATGATTTCATTCTTTATGTCTAAATCATGGACCCATTTTGATCTTATCTTGGTATATGGTGTTAAGTGTGGATCCATATCTAATTTCTGCCATACTAATTACCTGTGGAACTCTTAATAAACAGTCTTCATGACTTTTTGTGGTCTCCCCCTTCCATCCCCGAAATCAGTTGTCAGATGGTCTGTCTTCTGGTGACCTGCTCCTCTACCAGCTGGGCTGGTCTTGAATGACAAAAGCACAGCCCCTTACCTGGGCTGCACCTGGGAAAAAGCTGCCGAAGCTTGTGCTCTGCTGGCATTACCCCAAGACACTGAAACCAGTAGCATCCCTTTGTCCTAATGAAGCCTCCGAGTAGGATTTTAGTGGAGAATATATGCTCCATTTTTATTGGCTGATTACTTTATTGAGGCAGCTCTGGCTGGTCTTGGAGCATCTGGGCTTCAAGTCCAGTCTCTTGACTCTGTCTGTGAGGCCCTGCAAAGTCACCTCTCAGTGTCCACAGGCACATCTCTGCAGATCTGCATGGGTGGAGGGAGCTCCTCACAGTCACACATCCAGTGCTGCTCTCTCCCTCAGCCCCCCAAAAGTCCAGGTGGGTCTTATTTCTACAACAGTTTCTTAGCTCTTGTTGATGAGGGCAGGGTGACCTCCAGTTCTGGTCATGTTGTACTTTTTGATGACTGTATTTGATACAGTGCTTCAAGGTGCTGAAGCATTCTTCTCTCCACTCCCATGGGAAGCAGGCATCTGTGGAGGGCAGAGAGACCCTGAAGCGTGAGAGGCTTGTCCAATGCCCCAGTGGTTGGGCTGTAATCCAGACCTTTGTCACTTCCAAGAGCAGGGCGCTTTCTGCTAGCAGCCCATGGTTATGATAGCTTTCATGTAGCAGTGTCACAGTTCTAAGGTTGCAAAGTGCTCCGTGCCATTTGATTCTCACAGTAGTGTGTTAGAGAAATTAGGTTCTTTCTTCCATCGTTTTATTCCAAACTGAGGCCCAGCATGCTGAAGGGCCACATCCTTAGTAAGTGATCTGGTTTGCTTAACCAGTGTGAACTCGGGTCTCTGTTGTAGAACACCAAGGTAGGTTCACCCTAACAGTGAGTGAGCCCTAAAGGGAAGAAGAAGAAAGCTTGGCCAGCCATTCCATAGCTTTCCCTTTTTTGGGTCCTGTGTTGCAGTGTGGCCTGAAGTGGGTGTGGGGGCCACACATCTTCCCCTCCTCCTTAGCTCCTCCCTTCCATGTATTAACTTTAGGAAGACTGGACCCTCTTCATTCTTGCAGGAGTCCTTTCCTTGGTTCAGCTGATACAAGACTGAGATTTAAAAAAAAAAAAAAAAAAAAAAAAGGAAGGAAGGAAGGAAGGAAAAAGATAAACTGAATGCAGAAATAATACAAAAACTTTTGAATTTAAAGGTTTTAGTTTAATCTTATCCATAGGTTAGTTTTGTTGGAATAGCTTTAAGAGCTTCCTGGCCTTTTTCTTAATATTTTCCTTCCCTTATCTGAAAATTCTAATGTTTCTTCTTTTTAATTTCTATATCAATGTTATTTTTCAAATATGATTTGCTATTTCAGTGATGTAAATATGCAGGTTTAGAAGGTCTTTGCCATTAGTATTTTGAAATTCGAAATGAATGAACATAGTGAGTTGTTATTGATGTGTCACTAGCTTCACCCCAGGTGACACCATCTTGCTTTTTATTATTCTATAGAGTAATAAAAATCCACAGTACTCTGTGGATTCCTTAACCCACTTCTGCCCCACCTCCTTTTCCTTTTATAGTGACTTGGGACAACCCTTGTTGATATACTATTCACATGGGGAGGAAAGGGTAAGGAGCATTGGTGTATGGGGTTCAAAGTCCCAATGGATGGATCCAGCAAAAGGTAACACAGTGCAGATAAATCAGGTTGTTCCCTCTGCTCAAATCCAGCTGTCCACTGTGGCAACTGTGACATCCTCATGTACCAAATTTACTTGCATCCTATGAACCTTCAACTTACAAGGATTGACAGATCACTTTACTGGGATGACTGGTGTCTTTGTACTGGGACATATTGTTGGCTGGTCAAAGATGGGCTTCTCTTTTTCCTCCAAAGGAGGGCCTTAGCATATTCTACTTTTACTTCTCCAAGCATTTAATAGGAAGGGCTAGCCTACTCAAAGAACTGGATCTACTGACAATCTCATTACTTTTGTTAGAGGAAGGGCCCAGAGCAGGAGTTATCTATTGATACTTTGAGAAGAGACTTGGATTTCCTGCCCACTCTCTCCTGCCTCCTCCCAGCTTTCAGGGATCTTACTACTTCCTTCTCCCTCCTACCCTCCTACCCTCCCATTAACTATGTATCATCTTCCCATATTACTTCTTTAGGGGAAGAGTGAGACAGTAGGGATTCTCTCTGATCTGCCTTGGTATTATGGTAGAAGACAAATAGGAGTTAGTGGTTAGTGAGTCTTAATAGCCAAGCCTAGGGACATTAATTTGTGCTACAGAAAGCACTGAGGAACTCATACCTTCTTTTTTCAAAAAAACAAAAAACTAAAGGAGAGTTGTAGAATAATTTGTGGATGATCATTAAAAGCTATCAGAGAGCAATTTTTAATTTAGAGAGTAAGATAGCACACTTGGTCAGAACAAATGGAAAAGGGCTCAGGTTTCTGAGTGTTCATTCCCTTTTTTGAGGCAATGTAAAAGAGGAGATAGAATGTTGAGCTTGGACTTGGGATGACCTGCATATATCTATGGCTAGGCACTTAATCTCTTTAGTTTCTTCAAAGTGAGATAAAAATATTTGTTGTGCCTGTCCACTTCAGGCTTGTTGGGAGGCATGAAATGGGATAAGGTGTGCAAAAGCATTTTGACAATGTTTGTGAGATCCAGGTGGCCGTTCTTTTTGCCATGTATAAATAACAGTTCTTGGCCCCTCAGAAGGACTGCCACTTACTTTCAGTGCTCAGGCAGGGTCACATGAATAGGTTCTCATCTAGTCTAGCTTCCCTAGGCATTTTCACAGTATTGATGGAAGCAACTCTCTGGAGGCTTTCTTGCTTTAGGATTGGGCTCTGAACTGATTGAAAAAAGGAAACACAAGCTCGGGGCAGGATGGTTGTGATGTCCTAGCACGTGGCCATTCTGCCTGGGAGGAGCCTTCTCCTCCTCATTCCCTGATGTGGAGCAGGGCTTTGTTTCCTCTCTTTACAACTTCCCTTATTTCTGGTTAGACATCAATGATTTACTGTCTCTCTCGTGTTCAGGCAGTTATAAAGCTGATGTGCTCCAGGCTGGGAGGGAGTTCCTGGGTGTGCTGCCCCACATTCTCTGTCTGTTTTCCTCCAGAACTACAACGGCGTGTCCGATGTTGAGCTGAGAGTGGCTTTGCCGGACGCCACCACAGTCACGGTCCGAGTGAAAAAGAACAGCACCACGGACCAGGTGTACCAAGTAAGTGCAGCTGGTGCTGCTGCCATGTTCAGTGCCCAGGCACCAGCCTCTGAACCAGGATGGAGCTGTTCTGTAATGGCCAGGGTCTTAGCTCCTTGGATTTGTCTGGGGCACCGCGTTGGTTCTGGCCCACACTGGACGGGAAGTGGCTACAGACATGCAATTTTACAAATTGTCTTTGGCTTTCTGCCACTGTTTCTCAAGCAAGGAGTCCCCCACTCAGAACCAGCCTTGGAGATTTGGGGGAAGAAATACGCATTTATCAGGCATCTAGTTTGTTCCAGTCCTAGTGCTGAACACTGTACAAATTTTACCTGATTTGATCTTCACAACAACTCTGGGAGGGAGGGGCTGTTTTTATCCCTCTTTTACCGTTGAGAAAGCAGAGTTAAACAGAGGGGAAGGGACATGCTTGTTCCAGGCCACACAGTTGGGAAGAGTCTGGAGCCAGATTTAAACTCGGGCATTGCAGTGTTTCTGCCATTTGTACTTGCGTCCTGGACGTGTCTGGTGTGTCAGCTCAGTGTTGTTACAAACTCTTCCCCCCGCCTCCCCCCAAGAGTGTGGACGAAGGTTGGAGTGGGTGGGGAAGGAGGCAGGGTGTGTGGCCTTCAGTGACGGGCCTCCCCTTTGGCTGAGAAGTAGCATGTCACTGTTTCTACAAGGGGAGGATGATAAGAATGATTACTTAGGATACTTACTGTCCAGTGACTTTGTCCAAACCAGGTGGGGTGAGGGAGCCGGGGGACTCCGTGACATCTGGAAAACTGGAAAAGCAGCTTAAGTAGCACAGTTACAGTTGCCAAAAGGCACTTTGTGTTGAATGGCTAAAAGTTTGTGCTTGTGTTCACACAGAGCTGAACTGTGTGACCTCAGTGTTTAGGAATTAATTTTTTCCAGCTGGGAATTTTTGTACTCAGGCTGGGGAGCTTTCCCCTTTCCCCATCTCCACCCCCACACTAAGCATTGTCAAGTTGTTTCCCTTGTATTGATCCGTCCTTCCACTTGTGCTTTAGGCTATTGCAGCAAAGGTTGGCATGGACAGCACTACCGTGAATTACTTTGCCTTGTTTGAGGTGATTAATCACTCCTTTGGTAAGTACCAGCAACTGGTCTGAAGGATTTTACTTTTAGTGAATATCAGGTTTAAATAAACCACCTAAGGGGTACAATCTTTCTTTCTCTTTCAAAATATAGATTATTCTACAACATCTCAGGGCAGATGCTTTATTTTTTCTTTTTTAAATTAAAAAAAATTTTAATGGTATATTATTTTTCCAATTACAAGTAAAGATGGGTTTCAACATTCATTCTTGTAAGATGTTGAGTTCCAATTTTTTTTCCTTCCCTCTCCCCTCCCTAAGACAGTTAAACAAACTGATATAGGTTATACATATACAATCAATTTTGAACATATTTCCATGAGTCATGTTGGGGAAAAAAAATAGAGCAGTAGGGAAAACCACTAGAAAACAACAACAAAGCAACAAAAGGTGAAAACAGTGTGCTTTGATCTACATTCAGTGTGATAAACAGGGTGTCTTAAATTTTTTTCCACTAGTGATCACTAGTGAAAATTTTAGGAACCTCTGGATATATAAGTATATAAAATAAGTACACAAATCAAACATTTAATGATTATAAATCATAATTTCATGATCCTCACATTATTACATAATCCCATATAGTGTCACCAACTTCAGTGTAAGAAGCTCTGCCCTAGGGGAATAGTCCTAAGAAGAAGTAGTAGGCTTTTTAGGAAAAAGTGTTTCCCACAAAATTTAATTGGGAGGAAGGAAACTTTTTGTTTTCAGCAGTGGAGAGGAAAGTTGACTTAAAACACTCTTGATTTATTGCATGTGTCCATATTTCTAAGCTCCCTGCTAAGGAACTCTGCACGGGGGCACAAGAAGTTCAAGTTTTCAAAAACATTCTTTCCATGGGTAATGAGGCATGATGGGATGGGAGTGGGGGTCATCAGTAACTCAGTGGGCAGGAAGTCAGGGGCACTAATCTCTTACTCAGTGTGGTCTTGCTCTGTGTCAGTACTGAAGTTGCAGGAATAAAGCTAGGAAGAAGAGGGATGGTGTTGGTTCATCAGGTCATTCGTAGGCCCACAGTCTGGTCTCAGCTTGAGGGAACAAGCTTATTTTCTGCCAAGGTCAGTTTGACTTGTGGAACTTTTTATGGAGACACATGTAACCATGATTACAGTGAATCTAATAGTTCTTGGATTAGTAATTTGACTGTTAGGAAGGAAGGAAGGCAGAAATTTGGGGAAGACTCACAAGGGGTGGCATCAGGAGAGTGGCAAGGATGAAGCATTTCTGCTTAGCTCTCTGAGTAACACCTCTTTGACAAAGATCTAGAAAATGTGTTAGATCGCATTTGGATTGGAAGAGTCATTATTCTAACCTGTGTAACTTTGGGGGTGGACAAAAGGGTTCCCGACCACTGGGGAAGGGTCTGGCCAGGAAGGCACAGTGGCTTTGATGGCATTATCAGCAGTGGGGAGCATTCCAGCACCCCAGGCTTGAAAGAGGACCACGGCAGGGAACCAGGGCAAGAAGAGGTCCTGAGAGGGACCCCAAAAAGATCAGAGGAAGAGCACCCATATATACAAGAAACTTTGTGTTGGCAAAGATTTGAAAATTGAAGGGATGCCTATCAATTAGGGAATGACTGAACAAGATATAATAAATGAATGTGATGGAATACTACCATGCTATAAGAGATAATGAAAGGGATGGGCTCAAAGAAACCTGCAAAGATTTGTATGAATTGATGCAAAGTTCAGTGAGCTGAACCAGAAGAACAATAACAATGCCATAAAGATAATCAGCTTTTAAAAACTTAGTAACTGATCACCACAATGTCAGAAGACTCGAAATGTTCTGCTCTTCTCTAGATAATTAATGGACTCCAAGTACAGATTAAAGGATCTTTTTTTTCCCCGTTTTTTTTTTTATTTGTTTGTTTTTGTTTTGTTTTGTTTTGTTGGGGTTTTTTGGGACGTGGTTAATGTGGGAATTTGTTGTGCATGTCAATGCATATTTGTAACAGGTTTTGTTTTTTTGTTATGTTCTCAATGTGAATCAGAAAAGGAGAAGGAAGGAGAGAATTTATAAAATAAATTGAATTGAAAGGGTGTGGGGGGGGAAAGACTCCCAAAGGGGGCACAGGATACTTGGATTCTAATCCCAATCTTGCCTCTGTTGCATAGGCATATTACTCTATTCCAGATTTCATTTTTTTATTTTGTCAGATGAAATGGGTTAATTTCATTCTTCATCTTTTGATTGAGGCAAATCAAGAGAAGGGGTTTTTATGTTTTTGTTTGTTTGTTTGTTTTTGTTTAGAAACTGTAGAAATTAAAAATAGTTTTTGTAGTTCCTGTTTATATGCTAGTAGACATGGGAAGTAGAGTTCCTCAGAACATAATTTTAAAAAGTGCCTTTTGGGATCCACTTTGATGAAAGAACCTCTCATAGTGAAAATAACTTGAGAACTGAAACCTGAGACTCTGAAAATGCCTTAGCTGTAAGAGGGAGATTTGCTTTAAATATGTTCTGGGGACAGCAGCTGGATGTAATTTACAGAGTCGGTCAGACATTTTAACTGGAGAGAGCTTCATTGGCATGTTAGCTTTTAAGTCCTATTGCTCAGGTGATAAAGGAATGCCAGTCAGTTTGTGAGGAGTTGAAAGGGTGGAAGAAGCAGATTTGTTGAGGCAAATGCTTCTTTGTGCTTCCGAAGTGCTTCTTGATGGATCTGAGCTGGCATCCTAATCTCATCCGGGTAATAGCTTGCCACTCCTGGTTTGGCCTGTTCAGTCTGAATCAGGGATCTGCGAGCTTTGTGTCTTTTCTCTAACTTGTAGTACGGAAGCTGGCTCCCAATGAATTCCCCCACAAGCTCTATGTCCAGAACTACACATCGGCCGTGCCAGGCACCTGTCTGACTATCCGCAAATGGCTCTTTACTACAGAAGAGGAAGTCCTTCTGAATGACAACGACCTTGCAGTTACCTACTTCTTCCATCAGGTGGGTACCATGGTCTTCTTGCCTGGCTCTGACTTGTTCATTTACAGGTGATAGATAATAATCCCAGTCTTTTGATATGGGTGACAGCTTGTTTATCACAATTGCAAATGATAAAGCTGAAGAGCATAGCTAATACTAGACTCTAAACTTAGAGGGCCAGAGCCAAGTCCTTCTTAAATTTCATGTCTTCTCCATCAACTAACAGTGCTTTACATATTTGTACACCTTAGGTTTTTACTAAATGTCGTGGGATGAGTGAATTAATTGAGTAACACTTTGCATGTCAGAATAGATTTCAGGTCAGTCTTAGCAGGTTAGAATAATTAGCATCAAGTGTATGGGAAAAGAATGGATGGGAGCATCACTAGATGGCAGTTCATGTGGAAAAAGACCTTTAGGCTTAGTTGACTATACAAGTTTATTGAGTCAGCAGTGTGATGTTGCAAAAAAAACCCAAAAGACAACCCTCCAAAACCCACCTGATTTTTGACTATTGATAGATATTTAGTGTCTAGAATCCAGTCCAATAAACATTAAGTAACCATTATGTGCCAAGGACTGTGCTAAGCACTGGAATACAATTTAGTCAATTGTAAGGTAGTCTTTGCCATTACAGAGCTTAAAATCTAATGGGGAGAAACAGTACACAAAAGGCAGGAAAGGGCATGTACTGGAGGGACCAGGACATCTTGTTCTGCGGAGTTGAGATCAGGCCCAACATGGGCAGAGTGAGAATTTTCTGTTCTCTAAAAGAAGGCATTGGGAAGAGTTTGGTATTCTGCCTTCTGAGCCCTTTAACTAGAGAAGAAGCTGAGGGAGGGTCAGTCAATCAGGCTTGAGTTAGCAGTACAATGATGAGATTAGAAATGATGAGCTTATTGTGGCACGGTCTTGTTTGTGGAGTTGAGAGACCAATTCCATCAGGCAGGGCAGCAAATGCAGAGATTCCACCAATCGCCTTTATTTTGGAAGCCTCATTTAAGGTGTGTCCAGAAAGTCTGGCCTGCTGTATCCAATAATCAATTAGTAATAATAAAGAACTGAAACTTGCCTTTATTAAAATCTTTGATAAAAGTGTTAAGAAGTTCAGAGCTAAACCTGAATGCCAGGCAGAAATGTTTGAGGACTACTTGGAGTTGGAGGGCTTTCACTAAATTTGTTCTCAAGGAAGATTATTTGGGCATCAATAAGAAGGTAGGTTTGGGTGGGAAACAAGTCTTCTGCTCAAAGACGTCCCAAGGCTATTCTAGTAGTGCAGATAAGTGACAGTGAAAGCCTGTACTAAGGTGGTCCCAATGGAAGCAGAGAGTAGGTAGCATGATGGAAGCTAGTGATGTAGTGAAATGATAGTTTATCATAAATGAGGTAGAGGAAAGAGCTTTCAAATGTGGGGACTAAATGAGATGTAGTGCTATTGACATTGACATATGGAATGAAGTTATGTTGAAGAGTAGATTTGTGATGGGAGGTTAATAAAACTCCTATTTGGACATGTTGAATTTTACTCAAGATGCCAGTGGGCAGGTCAGCATTTAGATGCCTTCTGAAATTGATCTGGAATACTAAAGAGAGATTAGAGGTAAATACATAGGTTGAGTTATCTGCAAAGAGATTGTGATTATATATACATATATATGTATATAAACAAGATTATTGTTGAAAAGAGAAGGCAGGCAAAGACAGATTCTTGGAGAGCCCCTGAGTTAAAGATTTGGGAAAAAGAAATGAAGACTCGGTGGAGGAGATGAAAAAGGAATAGTTCAGAGGGAAAGGTAAAAGTTAGGTGACTCAGTTATCTCAAATGTAAGATGAGGGAGATAAGTTAAAACGGTACCTATGGTCTATTATAACTCCATCTGTAAATCTGTGATCTTATGACTGGTTCTCAAAAAGTATAGATTAACCAGTAGAGGGAGGGTGGTGTAGTCTCAGCAGTGTTGAAAGCCATAGAGAGGTATAGGAGAATGAGAGCTGATGAAGGGTTTTTGATCTGGTTGACTGTGAGGCTAGCGTTAATTTTAGAGCAGTTTTGGAATAGTAGTAGAGGTGAGACCAGATTTCTTGGAGTTGAGAAAGTGGATAAAGAAAAAGTAAAGGAAACTTTTCCAAGAAGTTTAGCAATAAAAGGGAGGAGAAATGCGATGACAGTGGAATAGACTATATGGGTTGTCACAAGAAGGCTTTAAAAATATTTGGGAGACCTGAGTATGTGTGAAGACAATTGGAAAAAAAGAGTCAGAGGAAAGACATTCTGAACCTGTATGTGAGAGAAAGGTGACTGATAATCTTGAAGAAGGATGAAGATAACAGGTTTACATATGCAGGTCTAGCAATAGAATACCTTTTCATTTTTGACTGAAAGGAAAAGAAGAAAATGAGTTTTGATACTAAGAACATTTAAGAAATGAGAGAAGAGAGCTAAGAGAATTTTTGTCTGGGTCTTTTCAATGAAATAGGAATGCAATTACTTGCAACGAGAGAAAAAAGATCTAAGACATACACTCTGGGGAACGAGATGAGTTGATAGGAAAGAATAAAAATATTGTGCATCAGCAAATACCTATCTTACACACCACTGCTTTCAGTGTGTGAAATCAGTTTAATTTTGTAACTTTCTCCTGCTAAGTTCTGGAAACTTAGCAGAAAAATCATAAGGTTGGGGTTACCTAGAGGTATATGGATTCATGGAAGGTCAGTGAGGATAAGGTAATTAGCTAGGAAAATAAAAGCATGGGGTGAAGACTCAAGGTATTGGTGAGTAAAATGAGAATAGGGAAGGTGGATTAGATAAATAATAAATAGGTCAATGAACTAAAGACACTTGGGGATCAACTTCCAAGATACCTGTGAAAAGAGTAGAAAAGATGATATTAATAGCAAAATAAAGTTAAATGAGAAGACATTTGCAGCTCTTGACCTATATGACTACTTTCTTATCCATATAAACTTTGTGAGTATGGTCTCTCCACATTTTGAGCATATCCTTGATGAAAATATGAGAGAGAATAAGCAGGATTTCATAGCAAATTTTCTAGTCGATCAGTTTTCAGTTTCACAATTGACTTAACAGTATAGGGGATATAAAATACCACTGTAACTTATTGCTTTGTTTCAGAAAAGTATTTGATTCACTAAATCTAAAACACAGCATTAAAGGCTGTTCTCCAACAAGATGCCATATATATATATATATAAAGACAATATAAGATGCAATTTTAAAGGTCATTTAATTATCAATATTAAATCAGGGAGACACAGTGTTTTTCACTCTTATTGGGGCTATCTTGCACAGTGTTTAAAAGGAAGAGGAATTCCTTCTCAACAATGAGATATTGCAGATGCTCCTGTTTATGAATGACAGGGTACTGGAGTACTACAGGTCTTTTTAATGAAATCTACAACCCTGCCATTTCAGCACTCCCTGGCTCTTCTCTGGTGTAGAAGCCCATATCAGCATCAGTATTTGCTCAGTGATACTGCATGGTTGTGAATCATGTAACACCGTGCATAATTCTAAAAGAATCTAAAGGAACTAAGAGGTATGAGAAAAAGATGTCATAATTGTAAGCAGGTTGTAGCACTCCACCACCAATGGTTGTGTGCCAGAATATAACTGGAAAAAAGCCAGTAAGAGAGAACATTGTTGTTAATCCTGAATGTTGCATCCTCATCCATTTGTAAACACAGAATATTAAAGACTTAGAGGTTTGGTCCTCTGTGGAGGATTTCTAGCTATAAACATGATGGTCACAAATCCTCAAAGTGGAGAAGACCGGTTTTGATGAGCTTCTATTTGTATCAGGACCATAGGCCTGGCTCATCCATCTCTTGAAGTAGAACAAAGTCTTTTGCAGCTGGGAACTGGTGAGGAGATAGATGCAAACCCCAGTTCCTGCCCTTAACAAGTTTGCAGTCTCAAAAGGCAACATGACAGGGTTGACAGAGAACAAGATTCTTAGGAGATCTGGGTTTGGGTTTGGCCTTTGTGTCATCCTGGCTCTGTGAAGTTGGGCAAGTCCCTTTACTTCTCAGTGCCCAAGCAGCTTTCTATGACTGGAGGGTACCTAGAAGATGCTGATCTGTCTGGTAGAAGAAGTGTGTACATTAATATTTCAGAGAACGGGCAAAACTTTTTTTTTTAATGGTCATAGAAATGACTTTATATATTACAAGGCAGCTGTGGTGTCACGGACAAAGCACTAGACTTAATCATAGGATCTGACTTTGCATCCTGGCTTGAATAATTAGTAATAGTAAAACCAAAGAAAGTTGTACTATCTGTGAGCTGCAGTTTCTTCTATCTGTAAAGTAAAGGTGATAAAATTCATATTACCTACTTTTCTGTTTTGGGAAAAGGAATTTGGTAAAGTTGTAAAAGTGCAGTAGAATTGTGTATATTTTATATGTGGTTATCTGAAGGCATGTTTCCTTCCAGTGGATTACAAATTCCTTGAAAAGTAGGAAGTATTTCATTCTTCTCTTGGCATTCCCACCAACTAAATATAGTAACTTGTATTTTAATAGGTGCTTAATAACATATGTTTGCTGAATTTAGTTATTTCATACACACAGATAAATAAGATGCAACTTAGCACATGATAAATATATCAGTAGTATAGAGTTCTAGATCATCATATAATGAAGAGATCAGTACCAGGTGAGGAGATCAGGGAAAGTCAGACATCTGAGTGGGCCTTGGAGAATGGTTATGATGCAGATGACGGAGAGGAGGCCTGGAGGGAAAGAGGGCATGTGAAGCTTAAACCACGTGATGGAGGCTCACAGGAGATGAAGCTAGAGGAGTGAACTGAGGCCAGGTTAGGAATGGTCTTGAATATGAGTCTAAGAAGTTGACTTTTTTATCTAAAAGTTGATGATTGTTGAATCAGTATACCTAACAGTCATTGGTCAGAATGAATAGAAAATAACTCTAGAAATTAACCTGTTTCTCCATTTTTCTAAAGACTTAATATAATCATTTTTTTTTCTTTCTTCCTGTTTTATGTTTGGATATTAGGCTGTTGATGATGTGAAAAAAGGTTACATCAAAGCAGAGGAAAAATCATACCAGTTACAGAAGCTATGTGAACAGAGGAAGATGGTTATGGTAGGTTTATATTAATTCTGGGATTGAACCTCTCTAATGGCAAAACCTTCCTCACCAGTGTGCTTGTAGGCAAGCAGTGAAGTCCTGGTGAGACAGCTCAGACAAGGAAGTTGGGAGCTGGGTTTTTGCCTTGGCCCTACTGCTGATTCATTATAAGATTTGGGAAGAGTTGCTAGGTGTACTTGATTTATTATCCTTTTGCACCAGTGAAGATATTAAGACTGCCAGAAAAAATCAGTTTTGTGTAAGTAATTCTTCATGTTCCAAAAATCTCTTCTTAGGCATATAATAGGGGCCTTCCAGTCATGGATGTAGTTCTATGATATTTTCCTAAAACTTAATGCATTAAAGGAATAGCCAAAAACATAGAGGACTGCTCACATCCTTGCCAAGTTTTACACCCCCTTTTCATTAAATCTATGTTTATTCATTCCATATTATTCATTAAATCCTGTAACCTTTCAGTTGTCAAACCGAGTTGAACTGAAGTTCAGTTTCTGTTGAAGGTAGAATGAAGGCTAGTGCTTTCATTCCTGACTTGCATTCAGAGTTTGAAATTAGGTCTAAATGAATGTCTTCGCATGCTGGGGTCCTCCACAGCACAATGTTCTTTTGCTGAGTTGACAGACAAGGGATTTCCATGTAAGTCTGGGAGTTAGATGGGGGGAATATGCTTAGTGGACACTTTTAATACCTGGTTTGACCCTAGGCAAGTTGTTTTGAGAATCTAAATTCCTCCCAAGTGGACCTTGACCTGCTCACCAGGAGCGTTCTGCTCTGTTAAGCCCAGAGTCCCTGCTTTAATAATTCCTCTAATTCTGTATTTGTCTACCTTGATGAATATTGAACACTTGTCAAAAGGACCTTAGGATACTTTTCACCTTGAGGAAAGTGCTTTGTAAGCTGTAAAAGTGACATATCTTTTATGAGTTGCTGTTATTGTTTGGTTTGATGTGGGCAGTTAGTTAAATAATACTTAAGGCAAAGAATATTAGGCTTAGTGCCTTAGGCCAAAGCTAAGAGGAAAATCCTGTATTATAAATGTACATCGAAGCCCTTCTCCTACATATGGCTGTAAACAAAGTCCCACTTTTGTCCTAAGGAAACTATGGCCTTTTACCCTTTGACCAAACCCACCTCCCTTCCCTCTAACTTCTATGAACAACAACATGCCACCATTTCAGATCATTTCCTCTCCTCCCCTAAAATAGAGCCTCCCCCATATGGTGGGGTGGGCTCACTGGCTTTGAGCTGAGCCTCCGGGACTTGCCCTTCCTCCTCCCCAAAGCTCGATGTCCTCCCAACCCCTGTCACTTCCCAGAGCAATGTTGCTGGTTATAACTCACAGCCCTGGTGGAAGGGCATACAAGGATCTCTGAACTTGTCCCTTTTGCAGATGAGGAAATAGAAGTTGAGAGAGGTTATGGGCCCTCCTGTGGCCACACAACTAGGCCAGGACAGAAGGGACTTGGGCCTCAGGTCTTTCCTGCCTCTCAGGCCATCCCTATTTCTATTGTATGGTGTTTTTTTCTGAGGGACCAGCATTAGGGTTCCAGAAATGGTCTGAGAAGTGTAGGAGTCGTACCAAAACATTTTTCTAGCTGAATCTGCTTTTTATTCAGCCCTTGGAGAACTTTGGATGAACATGCTTGAGAGACTGGATCTTTCTCCCTAGATTCCAGACAGAGGGGAGAGGGAGGCAGGGAAGGCAGTGACAGCTGGAGCCCCTGCGGAGGGATCCTCCCAGAGCCTTTTGCCCTCAAAGGCTGCCTTTAGGATTCCTTCTTGATTGTATTTTTTTTTTTTTAATCTGTACGGAAATGATAAGTGAGGAAGGGAACACATTGGGAGATTTGCCTTGGGGCTCTGCTTCCTGGTGGCATCTATGTTTCCTTCTCCCCTTCCAAAGAGTTGTGATCTTTTGTTGCTGTTCGCCCCTTTCCCTAAAACCACCAACTGCCCACAGCATCCCAGCCTTGGTGCTGGCCTGGTGAAAGATCTTTCCAAACAACACACAAAAATACAGGATCTTTTCTAAGGGTGATGTGTGTGTTTGGGGGCTTCTCTCTGGTGCTCTGTTAACATTGTCAGTTTTCTCTGTCACTTTTATGACACGATTAAGGTGTTGTTGAATTGTTTATTGGAGGCCTCTCTTCAGGGCTTTCACACAGTGCTTCTTAATTTGCTCTGCAAACGGAGGAGGTCTTGGGTTGGAAAAACACCTATGCTCAGGGTCCTGGGCCATGGGCTTTGAGGAGCCCTCTCCAGACCTAGTCAGTGGTAGGCAGAGAGCTGTGTGACCAAAGTCAGGTCTTTTTACCTCAGTAAGGCTTAAATGAGAAGACTTTGTCCTATGTGACATCTACATGCCAGTGATCATGGCTGTCTGTAGACGTCCATTAAACTCTAATCCGAGTATTTTTAAGGAATTCTTGTTGGGAAGATTTTAATCACCAGCATCCTTAGGATGCAATCATTAACACAATTGAGATTGCTGAGATAGAAAGGGGAAGAGGTGAAACCTTCTCTCCTGGATGTCCTTAATGATGGGACATTATTGGTCTGGGCATTGTGAAAGGAAGGAACAAAAAAATCAGTGACTGACGTGTACTCTTTGAGTCCCAGATTTGTTGCCAGCGGTGCATCTGCTGTCCTCCCTGGCAGTCTGGCAAGAGGGATCATCTCTCTCCTCCCTTAGGAGATGGGCATTCCGGGTGCTGGGCTGTGGCGGCATCCTGTCCCCCTAGAGCCCTCTCTGTTTCTTGGGATTTCTTTCCTCCTGGCTTCTCCATAGGAAGTGGACTTGCTAATGATACAGCTTTACCCCTTCCTCTCCCCAGTACCTCAACATGCTTAGGACCTGTGAGGGCTACAATGAGATTATCTTCCCCCACTGTTCCTGTGACTCTAGGCGGAAGGGGCACGTCATCACGGCCATCAGCATTACGCACTTTAAACTTCATGCCTGCACAGAGGAGGGGCAGCTTGAGGTGAGAGCCATGCAGAAGGCTGGGGGATGCAGGCCCGGGGTCACCTCAATGGCGAGGGCCAGGATTGCCGGCCATGCTGTCAGGGCTGCTCCTTGGGAGAGAAGGGAGTCGCAGCAGGAGGCTGGCCGGGCCGCAGAGCTGCCAATGGACCCAGTGTCTGTTGGCGCCTTTGTCCAGCCACCTCTCTGCTCTGCCCTCCTGGCCTGGCCGGCTCTGGCCCTGACTTCTTTGTTGGACTATGTTCAGCTTGGTGGCAATAGCCAGCCATCCTGTGATTGTTTTGCTTTCTGACATTCAGAACCAGGTGATTGCATTTGAGTGGGACGAGATGCAACGGTGGGACACAGACGAAGAGGGAATGGCTTTCTGCTTTGAATACGCACGAGGAGAGAAGAAGCCTCGATGGGTGAAAATCTTCACCCCCTATGTGAGTGCTTGGATGGGCTGCCTGCTTTGGACAAGCTGGCCAAGGGGTGGCCGGGGGGTGGCCAGAGCATCAGGGCTCCCGGCAGAGAGTGAACACTGCTGCTTCTCTTTCAGTTCAATTATATGCACGAGTGCTTCGAAAGGGTGTTCTGCGAACTCAAGTGGAGGAAAGAGGTAACTGAGAGAATCTTTGAGGCCGGGGCCTGGCTCCCTGCTCTTGCTCCCTCCTTTCCTTCCCGCTGCCCCCTATGAGTTCACATTGCAGACAACGCACGGCCCAGGGCAGCATCCTGGAGAGACGTTGGTATGTGCTGGGCAGCAGTCAGGCTAAGAGAGTGCACTGTCTTGTCTTTTTCTGATCTGTCCCCTCCCAGTATTTCTGATCTGTCCCCTCCCAGTATGGCAGACTTGAGTGAGGACCCCGGGGCCGGAAGGACTGCCCTACAGGGAGATTGCGCTGGTCAGGGGACTGATCAGGAGCAGATGACTGCATGGGAGTTTGGCTGGGCAGGCTGGGGGTGGTCTCCTGGGAAGCTGCTTTTATAGCACTCTGGTTTCCTGACCATTTACTCTCCAGAAAGAACTTAAAGGATTTAGGAAAGATAACTTAACTTATGGAATGAAAGGAGGCATTGTGATGTAACACCAGAAGTTATCTGGTGATGTCAGGCCTGCCCTGGGTCCGGACATTTATGTGGGTGACATGGGGAGGAGACAAGCTCTGAATGCTCCCTTCCGGAAATGTGTGGGGCTCCCAAGGCTCCCTTGTAATCAGACCTTTGTTTTTTTTTTCTCTTTTTTTTCCCTTTCAGAACATTTTCCAGATGGCCAGGTCACAGCAGAGGGATATGGCCACCTAGCACCCCCTCCTTCACCTTTCCCTCCCCTTTCCCTTGATACGTTCTCCCCCGCCCTACTCCCTATGTCAGAGTAACCATTAACACTTACAAAAGAGGAGAAAAAGGAAAAAAAAAGAAAAGTCATTGTATTAAAAAGCCCTAAACTGAATATTAATAATCCCCTTTGTGAATTTCATGTCTATGGAATTGAGCTGGTAGAAAACATAGGATGGTCAGCACCAGAAGCCAACCATGTGGTCATATGGAAAGCAAATACGCCCACCCGCGCCGCCAAAGGTATTTTTGTCTTTCGCCCAGGCCTCACACCAACAGACTCTCCTTGGACTATATTTTTAAAACTGGAACTACGAACTCCATCCATTTGCACTGTTCAAACGTATATATGTATGTATGTAAAAAAATTATATATATATATATACACAAATTAGCTGCACGTATATACATATATATTTCTTTTTAAATTTCATATTGACGGCAGTACCTTTTTTAGCTTGCATTTTTACACACCTTTCACCGGGTTTCATTACTCTTGTCTCTCTCTCTTGTTCTTTTTTCCTTTGAAACAAACTTAAAAAAAAAAGAAAAAAGAAAAAAAATTACAGGGAAAATACCTCTCCTCATGAAGGACTTGAAAAGTTTACAACCTGCTTGGATTTTTTCTCTTCCTTTATTTGTGTTGGGTGCGGAGTCTGGCTAGAGGTTTGACCTGGAGCCTCAAAGGCAAGGAGGATGCTGGAGAGAGGAAAAGGGAGAGCCATACCAACAGAGAACTGTTGCTGGCAGTGAGAGTGGGCTGAAAGCAGAACCCCGATGGAGGCGGCTGCCTGGCTCAGAGAAGATGCCCCAGCTTCCCTAACTTTCTTGCTCCTCACCTTTCCCCAGCCACGTTTCCACTTCACTTCTCTGAGGAGCTTTCCTGGGCTTCAGCGACCACGCAGATGGGGGTGGTCACGGGGACGATCCCGTGTGCTCCGCTTCCTCCAGAAAACCCAGCCTTTCCTTATCCCCCCTCTGAATCATTTTTGCCAGGAACAGTGATAAGGAATGCTTAAACCCACGGCTTGGATGTGAAACTGGGTCTTGGAGGAAGAGAAGGGGAATGAGTCCCTGTGTATATAAGCCCTTCACCCAGCTGGACACCATCCCCCCATCACGGGCGGTCATTCCCAAACAACTTCCTCGGCAATGTCAGGGAGGGTCCGCTCTGCCTTTCCTTCCCATCCAAGGTGGGAGCTCCATAAATGGTGGACGGCCGACATTGAGAGACCTAGGGAGCCTTCTCCCCAAGGAGTCCATCCTGTCTCATTAGACCTTGGAGGCAGAGATGCTGCTCGTGAGAGGGCGACTATTACTCCTTGGGCAGCCTGGGATGGGTTTGAGATTTATTGGCAGGAGCAGCTTCCTAGGTCAGGAGGAGTCCTGTGGAAAGTTGTGAGAGCTTTTCTCCCGGCATCCGCCAGAACGGCATCTCCCGTTCACTCAGGCCTGGATTTTGCAGATTCAGGAAGGTGCTGAAGGGTTCTGGTGCTGGAAGGGATCCACCTTGAAGGTTTTCACACATTTGGATTTTGAACCAGGAGAGGACTGAGCCAAAGGCTCTGGAAAGAGAAGGCGGTGTCCTCCGAGCTCCTAGGAGATTTTGGCCACAGTTTTGTTCACATTTCAAAGCCATGGAAACCTGCCCTTCTCTGTGATGGGCTGGGACAGACCTGGCAGAGGGCCACTCGGGTTTGTCCGCTTTCAGCTTGCTGGGGAGGAGGGAGCGACGCCTTCTGGATCATGTCTGCAATTTGTTTTTTAGCCCCCTCCCCTCCAGTCTTCTGCAGCTGCCAGGCCCTTGATGGCCCTGTACATTTATCCCTTGGGCATTCAGGGAATGGAGCCCTTTGGGAAGACGCTGGGAAGACCGGCCATGACAGTCTGCCGGCAACTGCAGCGTGAACAAAGCATCCCATCTGCAGCTAAGAGGAGGGGACCCTCCCCTCCACCCCACTGTACCTCAGGATTCTGGTGGCAAAGTTCAGCGTGGCCCCAGGGTCTCGGAGGTCAGGGAAATGAGCCAGCGTCAGGGGTGACAGCTTCTGCCCCTCCTCCTTTCCATGACGGGGTTGGCAATGACCCCCAGCAGAGCCAGCAGGGTCTTCCCGGCCCTTTCCCCTTTCTTCCTCTGCCTTTGGCTCCACTTGGCTTTCGTTTTCTGACTGGGTCTGAGGCCCACCTCTCTGACTTTCTGCATTGCCTAAGCATTCGGTGACTTTGTAATGTTTTGATGCTCTTCTTGTCGGCACTCCTCAGTCGGGAAGAAATCAGCTTGGCTACGGTACAGACCCAGGGGCTCACGGAGAACTTGGAATGGAGCTCCGAAGCCCAGCCCTGGCCCACCTCGGTGGTCCTTGGGAGACGTAGGCCCAATTCCATCTGAGCACAAGGCCGGGCTTTCTCTTTGTGTCCCATTCCCCGAATCCTCCGGCTTTGGAACCTGCTTCCCGGGTGGAAGTTTCCCCCAGAGTCCCCCCTGGCCGATGTGTCAACAGTGGGGAACTTTTCTGCCGTGGGGGAGCCCAATCATTAGCCTTGGAGGACCCAGAGCGGAGCCTTGGGGTGCCCTCCTGGTATTCCTTTACATGTTTGGTGGCACTTTATCTTGGGGGAGGAGGAAAACAAGATGGGGTGCATGGAGGCACCTTGTGGTGGATGTTGGGGACAGACTGAGCTCCCCTTCCCCCTGCCCCAGTCTTCCCAAACACTTACTCTGCCTCTGTACACTGCCCTCCCCCGGATCCAAGTGTGTCCTTTGAAGGATGCTTCAGCTTGCTCTCCACAGCCACACTTTGGAAACACAAATGGTTTAGGACTATGGAAAGGGAAAAAGGAGAGAGGGGGACGATGGGGGCCAGGAAACCAATGTTGTATCATGTCCCTTTTTGAACTTAGGATCTGGTGTCAGCTCTCCCCAGGCCATGCACTCTTTTAATTTATTTGAGAGAAACTCTAATTGTATTTTCACTGCAGTATCTTGTATTTTTTATTTGTGATTTAAGAAATGTGAAAAGAAAACACAATGGCGAACAGTGTTTCTTTCATTCCTTGTTCTAGAGCTAACCACTCTAAAATTGTTTGGTAATGTCACTTAGTGTAATTAATTGTAACATATTCTTTTAAATAAATTGATTTATTGATGAAAGTACTCAGCCTTTCGCTGCTTCTTGGGGTTGGGATATGGGACAAGAACCACCCCAGAGCTCAAGGAACGGGTGGAGACCCTTCGTGACTCTCAGGTGCCCTTATCAGGACCAGCCAGGCGGTCATCCCAGACCTGTCTCCAGTGCAATTCCCTTTTGAGAATTCATGTTTCCCCCACTGGAATTTTCTAGCACTAATCCAGGGACTTGTCTGTCCTCAGTTCCTGCCTCTAGGCTGGATCTACATGGAAATCATGCCAGACATTTAGTTTGAGATAACCAAACCTGGAAACAGGTGAGAGGCAGAAGGAAGGGGAATGAAGTGGAGGGAAAATGTCAGGGTTAGCTTCAGTCCCACACCATTTGGACCTAAGAGTGGTGGTCCCCAGAGAAGCAATGATGACCCCGTTGTCGTTCCCTGGACATGCACAGGCACAGACATCCCCATCTCCCTCTGCCTCCCCTTTTGAGTTGTTCAGGCAACATTAGGAGTGGCATGGAGGGGGGGCAGGATTCCCTTGGGGATCCAAGGAGAAAGGAGGTCTGGCATCTTTAACTATGTCACAGCTTTCAGAGGACATTTGTTACTTAGCATTTCATGTCTGTTCTCTGGGGCTCTGCCCCTGTGGCCTAGTTCCCAACCCCTTGGGGACCCTGATCAGCCTTTCTCCCAGGGGCCCCAAAGTTCAGCCTCATTGACAGCTCCAGTTCATCCCTGGACCAAGGGGCTAGAGTAAAGCAGTCTTCTAGGAACTCCCCCAATCCCTTCCACTTGCTTTTGCCACTTAATTTATTTTATTTTATTACAACTTTTTATTAACAGTACATATGCATGGTTAATTTCTTTTTTACAACATTATCCCTTGCACTCACTTCTGTTCTGACTTTTCCCTTCCCTGCCTCCATCCCCTCCCCTAGATGACAGGCAGTCTTATACATGTTAAATGTGTTGTAGTATATCCTAGATACAATATATGTGTGCAGAACCGAATTTCTTGTTGCACAGGGAGAATTGGATTCAGAAGGTAAAAATAACCTGGGAAGAAAAACAAGAATGCAAACAGTTTACATTCATTTCCCAGTGTTCCTTCTCTGGGTGTAGCTGATTCTGTCCATCATTGATCAATTGGAATTAAATTAGCTCTTTGTCGAAGATATCAGAATACATCCTCATACAGTATCATTGTTGGAGTGTATAATGATCTAGTTCTGCTCATTTCACTCAGCATGAGTTCATGTCTAAGTCTCTCCAAGCCTCTCTGTATTCCTCCTGCTGGTCATTTCTTACAGAGCAATAATATTCCATAACCTTCATATACCACAATTTATTCAGCCATTCTCCAATTGATGGACATCCACTCATTTTCCAGTTTCTGGCCACTACAAAAGAGCTGCCACAAACATTTTGGCACATACAGGTCCCTTTCCCTTCTTTCTTTAATCTCTTTGGGATATAAGCCCAGTAGCAGCACTGCTAGATCAAAGGATATGCACAGTTTGATAACTTTTTGGGCATAGTTCCAAATTGCTCTCCAGAATGGTTGGATTTGTTCACAACTCCACCAACAATGCATCAGTGTCCCAGTTTTCCCATATCCCCGCCAACATTCATCATCATTTGTTCCTGTCATCTTAGCCAATCTGACAGGTGTGTAGTGGTATCTCAGAGTTGTCTTCATTTGCATCATTTTTCTAATCAATATGCCACTTAATTTTTTTAAAAAATTTCCCCTGAGGAAAATGGGGTTAAATGATTTACCCAGGGTCACACAGCTAGGAAGTGTTAAGTGTCTGAGGCCGGATTTGAACAGGGGTCTTCCTGACTTCAGGGCTCTATCCACTGTTCCATCTAGCTGCTCCTTTTTTGGCACTTAATTTAATGGCAAAAGGGATACTGGTTTGGTTTTTTGTTTCTGCCTTTGGAGGACCAGTGTTCTGTATAGAAGAGAGATTCACTCAGACATCCGGGTTGCGGTCTTTCAGGGGAAGTGGAGGGAGGAGGTTTCTTTCAGAGGGACTATGGGGGAGAGTATAGCAAGACGAATTCCAATGAGAGCAACAAGCTGTTAAGGCCAGGGGAAGCCCCTCAGTCTAAGTGATAGGAGTCCCAGAGGTCTAGGGAAAGACTCTTGAGGCGGCTAGATGGCATAGTGAATAGAATAATAGGCCTTGGGCCCAAGGCGACGGGAGTTCAAATCTCACCTCAGACACTGATCCCAGGTATATCTCAACCTGACTGCCTCAACAACAACAAAAATCAGGGGAAAAAAAACCTTCAGGATTTTAGAGCTGGGACGCAGGGAGCCTTCTCCAGAGAGATACATGCATGCGCCTCTCGTGTACCTGCAAATGCCCTCTGAGGGGGGACCTGCAGCTTCATGTTTTGGGGGTTACTCCCCACATGGAGCCTTTGCTCCTATTTACTCCCTCCAGGGCCCGGCAAGAACAATCCTCCTCCACAAAGGCCCTTCAGGTACTTGATACCTCTCCTGTCCCGACAGCCTTTTCTCCATCTGATTCAACATCCCCAGTTCCTTCCAATTGTGCCCAGCTCTGCTACCAGGTACCTGAATTGGGATGAGTTGGAGGAGGTTCCCTCTGCCCCTGGATGCTGTCCAGCTTAAAGTGCCTTTGCTGTGGCCCTAGGAAGCCTGGTGTATGTCGGCTCTATTGGCTTCTTCCTGGAGGCTGAGCCTTCCATCGTGCCTTTTGTTGCCACATTGCTGGCTCCTAGTTAACTTGTCTGTTCAAGTTAGGTCTTCGCCATGGGGTATTCCTGAAATCAATTTTTTGAATCCACAAGTAAGATTTTACATTTATTTCTATTATTTTTCCTCTTACTGGATTCAGCTGAGTGCCTAAAGCTGTCGAGATTTTTTCGATTCCTGATTTATCCTGTATGTGCTCTCCCTCCCAGCTTTGTGTATTTGATCAATATGCCATTTTTGTCTTTATCCAAGCCTGATAAAAATAATTCATCTGAGAGCCACACACAGATGGGGACCTCGTTCCATATTGACATCAAATCATTAATAACTATTTTCTGAGTCCAACCATTCAACCAATTCCAAGTCATCCATTTGTGGCTAGTCCATAGCATATTTATCGTGCAGTTTGCTAAAATCTAGGAAAACTATATCTGCAAGATATAGGAAGGAAATAAGGTCTGTCCAGCATAACCTGTTCCCCCTCACCCTGCTTCTTTAATGCAAGGTTAGGTGACTTGCCCAAAGTCACACAGCTAGTACCTGAAAAGTCAGTATTTAAACTCAGGTCCTCCTACCTCCAGGGCCAGTGCTCTATCTACTGCCCCACCTAGCCGCCCCTCACATGACCTATTCTTGAAGAAGCCATTCTTGCTCTGCCATCATTGCTTTCTTTTCTAGATTTTTACTAGCAATCTGTTTAATAATCTGTTCTAGAATCTTGCCAGGAATCAAAGCTAAGCTCATTCATCTATAAGGTACAGACTCTGTTCTCTTTATTTTTTTTTTTTAATTGGAAAACATTTTCCTTTTTCTAGATCTGAAATACTTCTCCCATTCTCTGGTCTTTTCAAATATCAGATACCGAGACCTAACAGCAACATTCTCCAGCTACCTAAGGATATAGAGTTCATGTAGGCACGTTGACTTGAATTTTTCAAAAATGACTAAGCATCTCTTACCATCCCTTTGTTTTTATTGGGTATCACCTCCCTTTTAACTCATTAGGAAAACAATTACACACGATCATATAAAAAACATCTGAAACCACATAATTTTATCAACAGATGCCCAGAAAAGCCTTTGGCAAAGCACAGCACTCATTTGTACCAAAAATGTACAAAGAATTAGATTAGAGGAACTTTTTAATATGACAAAAATGTATATCTAGAATAAAAAACTGGTAGTATATTCAGTGCTAAACACTAGAAGCTTTCCTAATAAATTCAGAGTAAAGCAAGAATATATTTCCTTTCCTTGTAGTTATCCAATGGTGTTCTAGAAATGCTGATAAAACAGAAATCAAAGGCATAAAGGAGACAAAACTATTCCTATTTGCCAGCAATGTGATTTGCTTAGAAATCAGCAAAGAAACTAAGAAAATTGCTTCTTAAAGAAGCAATATACAAAATAAACTCCCAAAAAGCAATAGATTGTTTATGAATCAATAACATAATCAGGAGGAAATAATAGAAAGTCCCAAGCAAAATAACTACAAAATGGATAAACAGGAATTAGTTTCCTGAGAGACACTTAAGATACATTTGCAAAGAGCAGCTTAAATAATTGGAGACATATTCAGAGCCCATGGCTAGCCTGTAGCAATGAAATAAAAATGTTTATACCATTAATTTATCGATGTACAAATCTATTTAGGATCCATCCATACTGCCTTACCCTTCTCACTAATTACAGTAACAACCTGGTGACTTTCCTCAATTTCTTCAAATATTACAGATACCAGTATAGCACATAGGCTATCCACGGGGGATCCCTTGTTCTTGCCATCTCATCTTTTTAAATGATATTTATTATTTATTTCAATCTTCCCATCATGTGCTTTTTCAGTGCCTGCTGTCAGACACACAGTAACAAGGATGGATTATTGGTATTAAAACTATGGGATTTTATTTCTGTGAGAAGTTTGGGGTCATCAAAGGAACTTTGTCATTTCTCAAAATAATCTACCTCTTTCCTCCTTTATAATGATCCATTTGCCATATTGGTCACATATATATGTGTGTGTGTATATGTATGGGTAGATATACACATATATGTATATAATTGTTGCTGTTTAGTTGTTTTCAGTTATGTCTGACTCTCTGTGACCTTCTTTGGGGTTTCTTGGCAGAGATACTGTAGTGGTTTGCCATTTCCTTCTTCAGCTCATTTTACAGATGAGGAAACTAAGGCAAACGGGATTAAGTGACTTGCCCAGAATCTCGCAGCTAGTGTCTGAGGCCAGATTTGAACACAGGAAGAGTTGTCTTCCCGACTCCAGGCCCAGTGTTCTTTGTCCATTGTGATATCTAACATGTGTCTTTCTCTGTCTCTCTGTCTCTCTATCTGTCTCCTCCCCCTCCACACAAATACATACAAATAAATAAATATAATACTTATATTACCTCATATTACACAAATGTTCGATTACCTCAATTTATATAGCCATTTAAATTGGGGCAAAGTATTCTCCACTAAAAATCCCAGAAAGTAGGTAGTATAATTCTTTTTTTTTTTTCCTGAGGCAATTGGGGTTAAGTGACTTGCCCAGGGTCACACAGCTAGGAAATGTTTTTTGTCTGAGATCAAATTTGAACTCAGGTCTTCCTGATTTCAGGGCTGGTGCTTTCTCTACTGCGCCACCTAGCTGCTCTAGTATAATTATTGTTAAGAAATTTAGGCTAGGAGGGAATAGAGGGAGGGGGGGATAATTTGGAAAAATGATTACAAAGGATAATATTATAAAAAATATATATATAATAAATTATTAATTAAAAAAAAACAACTCCACAAGAAAAAAAATTTAGGCTAGGATTTTAATAGATTTGTGATGGAAAGAGCTATCTATTTAAAGAAAGGATTATAGGGATCAAATGTGGATCACAACTTAATATTTTCACCTTTGGGGTTTGTTTTTTTTTTTTGCTTTTTTCTCATTTTTTCTTTTTAATCTAATTTTTCTTTTGCAGCATGATAAATGTGGAAATATGTTTAGAATTGCACATGTGTAATCTGTTTGGGATTACTTGCTGTCTATGGAAGGAGAGAGATGGGGAAGGAGGGAGAATTTACAAGGGCGAATGTTGAAAACTATCTTTGCATGTATTTTTTAGTAGCTTTTTATTTTCAGAACACATGCAAAGACATTTTTCAACATTCACCTTTTTACATGTATTTTGAAAACAAAAGGAAATTTAAGTTAGTAAAGGCAGTATTATTCTAAGAACAACTTTGAGCAACTAAATCATTTTGAGCATTTTAAATACTCAAATCATGTTTGCTTGGTTTTTTCTTATTTTTTTCCCTTTTGATCTGATTTTTCTTTCATAGCATGATGAATATGGAAATATGTTTAGAAGAATTGTACATACTTAACCTATATTGAATTGCTTGCTAATTTGGAAAGGCAAATCTGGAATACAAGGTTTTGAAAAGGTGAATGTTGAAAACTATCTTTGCATGTATTTGAAAAAATAAAATGCTATTAAAACAAACGAATAAATAAATACTCGATCAACTACTAAGGATCTATGAAGAAAGATACTATAAACCTCCAGAGAAAAAACTGAAGTAATTCTATCAGTTATACTCAGTTATGTTCAGTTATACATTGAGCACATATAGTATGGTTTTACACACACACACACACACACACACACACACATATACATATATATGCATATATATATATATATATATACACATATACATATATATATATATACATTTGGGTTTAATCATAGCCTATTCTAAGGGCCCTGGAGGGAGAGAGGAGGAAAAAAAGTGCATAGAAAACAAAAATAACTTGGAAGCCAAAAAAATCAGGGTTACTTTGAAAATACGTTGTATTTATTACATAGTATTTTTTTAAAAAGTAAACAATGAAATAGAAATTCATGTTTTTATAATGAATCCTCTTATGTTGTGCTGTGTGCATGGAAATATTTTGTTCTTTGTCTTCTTTTTGCATTCAAGTTCAGAATGAATACTTTTTTTAAAAATTTAGGTTAGCATGATGGGAAAATGCTGCCCACTGTCAGAGAGAGAAATGATTGACTCTGACTACAGACTGAAGCACAGTTTTTTCACTTTATGTTTCTTGTTTCGTTTTTATTTTTTGGCAACATGGCTAATATGGAAATGTTTTGCATAACTTCACATATATAATTGATATGTTGCTTTCTTTCTTAATAGATGGGAAGATGGAGGGTGAGAATTTAGAACTCAATTTTTTTTAAAATGTTTTTTAAAAAGTTAAAAAAAATTTTTTTTAAAGGCAGGCTATTTTCCTGACTCCAGGCCCACCCAAAATTTTTTAAAGTAAGGTAATAGCCGCTAGATGGCACCATAATGCACAGAGTACAGGAAGATGAATAATTTCTTTGTGCCTCAGTTTCCTAATAAAGTTGTTGTATGAATCGAGACAAAAAGTGTTGCAAATCTGAAAGTGCTATGTAAATGTTAGTTATGCTTTTTAGTAAATGGAGTAGAAAGATGCTTTAATCCTTTCCTATTGAGCTTCCCTTCATCAGCCAAGCTCAGCAGGATCATAAATCATAGGATCTGAGGTCCAAAGCCATAGACCCCAAAGGAGAGCTAAAGGGGTATCACCTCTCTGGATGTCCCCTCCTCTCCTCGGACACTGCCATCCCTCCTGTACATCCCCTCATCCCTTCCTGCCTGGACCCTCGCAATTTTTTCTTGCATCTTTATTTGTGACACTGGTGATCTGGCTGGTCTATATGCCAGCTCCAGAACTATTCTCTGGCTCTCCCCCATACCTAAAACGTTTCCCCTTCTCCGCTTGGTCTCATGCTGCTCTGTTTTTAGCTAAAGTTTTTAGCTAAAATTCCACTTTCCATGGGCAGTCTGTACCAATCCTCCATAATTCAAGGGCCTTTCCGCTGTGGATTATGTCCAGTTTATCTGTCTGTGACTTATTTGTACAAGTTTCTTTACATGTTGTCTCCACTCTTAGAATGTGGGCGGGGAATGAATTGATCTTTGACTCTCTAATGCTTGGCTCAGTGTCTGAGCAGGTGCTTAATGCTTGTCTAGGGACTGACTGATCTCCAAGGCCAGGTTCTTTCCCCGGCAAATTGCCCCATTCCACTTGGAAAAAGAACTGTATCTCAGCATCCTTTGAGCCTAGCAGGGAAGCCTGACGTATTGTAAGTGCTCCAAAAATAATAAATTAAAAAGCCACAACAGTAATATTTCAATACAGCTCTTTGAAGTTTTCATCTCATTTGATGCCTAAAAGTGTGAGGCGCGAATTTATTGATTTATTTATTTATTTTCCCTGAGGCTGGGGTTAAGTGACTTGCCCAGGGTCATACAGCTAAGTATTAAGTGTCTGAGGCCAAATTTGAACTCGGGTCCACCTGAATTCAGGACTGGTGCTCTGTCCACTGAGCCACCTAGCTGGCCTGTGAGGCAGGTATTTAGAAAGATGATCCCACTTTACCCAAATTTGTTGAATAAATAATGAATCTCTTCTCTAACCCATTCTTTCCTTGAGTAAATTCTCTCTTTGACCACAAGATGCACCGGTTCAGAGACAATAGTAATTTCAGTTTATCTGGTAGTGAGGACCAAATGTTGGAAAGGAGTGTCTGCTTCTTATCCAAACAGCAAGAGGGCAGGGTCACATTTGAACTCGGGTCTTGAAGTTCGGCACTCTAAACCCGGTGGTTGCCTTAAGAGCCTCACAGCTCTTGGATCAAAGCTTCAGGTTGCTCAGGGACTTTGATGCTTTCCTGATGGGCAAACTCCAATTCAAAGTCCTGAACCTTCTCCATCTTCAAGTCCCCCTCCTCTTCCAGCACGACCCCTTAGGTTCTGAACCTACTCCACTCTGTGCTTCATTTCTTTCTCTCTAGTCCAGTGACTAGAGCCCCAGCTGGAGTCAGGAACACCTAAGTCCAAATGTGACTTTATAGACACTTAATAGCAAAAAGTAATTTTGCACAAGTCACTTAAACTCTGCCTCAGATTCCTCATCTGTAAAACGAGGGTAGTAATAGCACCTCCCAGGGTGGTTGGAAGGATCAAATGAGATAATAACTGTAAAGCCCTTGGCACAGGACCAGGCATATAGCAAGTTCTACATAAATGTTAGTTACTATTATTTCTGCTCTGGTTTCTGTGATAACTGACTTCCTCATTCTGGTATCACCAAATTTTCTCTTTCCCTTATAATTCTTATTGTATCTATGAAAAGGCGTTCTAAATCGCTATTGATCAGAGAAATACAAATTAAGACAAACGAGGTTCCACTACATACCTCTCAGATTGACTAAAATGACAAGAAAAGATATTGATGAATGTTGGAGGGAAGGGGAAAGATTGGGACACTGATACATTGTTGGTGGAGCTGTGTACAGATGCAGCCATTCTGGAGAGCAGTTTGGAACTATGCCCAATGGGCTATGAAACTGTGTATACCGTTTGCTCCAGCAGTGTGTCTACTGGATACAGTGTATCGCAGAGAGATCATAAAAGACAGAAGAGGACCCAGTGTGCAAAAAGGTTTGCAGCAACTCTTTTTGTGGTGGTGAGGAATTGGAAAGTGAGTGGATGCTCATTAGTTGGGGAAGGGTGGAATAAGTTACAGAATGTGAGAACTGATGAAGAGGCTAATTTCAGAAAAGCCTGAAAAGACTGATACGAACTAATGCTAAGGAAAATGAACAGAACCAGGAGAACATTGTACACAGTAACTGCAAGATTGTGTGATGATCAGCTGGGATGGACTAGTTCTCGGCAAAACAGCAATCCAAGACAATTCCAACGGCGACGGGAAGAGCCATCCACACCCAGAGAGAGGACTGTGGAGACTGAATGTGGATCAAAAGCGTAGTATTTTTACTTTTTTAAATTTGCTTTTTGAGTTTTCCCTTTTCTCATTTTTCTTTTACAGCATGAATAATAAAATGATTGTATTATATTGCTTGCTGTCTTGGGGGGGGAGAGGGAGAAGAAAAAAATTGGACCCCAAAATCTTAGAAAAATGAATGTTGAAAAATACCTTTACGTGCAATTGGAAAAATAAAATACTATTTAAAAGGAAAAAGGAAATATCTGCGTTTCCCAGCTATGCGGTCCACCCATGGAAGCTGTCTGCAGGGTGGCCTGAGGCCACTGAAACTCATCTCCTCACGGACACTTCAGGCCCCCGACAAGTGATGGAGTCGGTAGCTACGCCAAATTACGTCTCGATGTTTCTCATTCCCACTTTCAGGTCAAGACCGACGTAATGACGACCCATGTTAATTCCCGGCCCCTGTCCATGGGCACCCGGCTCCCGTCCCACGGCCGTCACTGCAGCCATTCAGGTACTTGCCACGTCACCCACCGCACAAATCCAGCAGAGCTCACCCCCACGGGGCCATCCCCAGCCTAGACTCCAAGGGAGGCGGCGCTTTGAGGGGGGTCTCCATTTTCCCCTCATCCCGGCCCGACGCAGATCCTCTCAAAAACAAAAGCCCTTTCCCCATTTTGGAGTCAGGGGGATGGCTTCCGTCAGCGTGGTGAGCGGGGACGTAAGTGAGAGAAATTTTAAAAAAAATTCAAAGGATCTAATATGCAGGAAAAGGTCATGCGGAGGCCATGCAGGAGAAGCGGTTCCGGAGCGCTCGGGAGCCTCCCGAGCCGCACCCGAGGCCCAGCGGAAGAGTGGAGGAAGACGACGGGGGGAGGGGCGGAAAAGTGAGCCCCTGGGGCCTAGCCCTCCCGAGCGCGGCCCCCAGGCCCCGTGGAGAGCGGGGAGCGGCTGCCGCGTCCAGAGGGCTCGCGCCTGTCCAGCAGCGTCCTCCGGAGGGCCCAGGCCCGTCCTGTCCGCTGGGGGGGGCCCGAAATTCTGCCTGAAGCACCTCAGGGCCTGCCAGGCACGGGAAAACGGAGGCTCTCGGCTACAGGAGGCTGCCCGAGATCCCACGGCTAATAGGAGCGCTCTGGCCTTGAGCCCTGACGAGGGAGCCGGAGTGGGCCGAGCAGCCCCCGGAGGTGGGCGTCCCTGGCCCGCCCTCTCCTCCCTTGTATCCCTCCCGGAGCTGATCTGCCAAGCACTGTTCTTTTGGGACACTTTTAAAGTTTTTTTCTTTATTTAGACAGAAAAAAAAAATCAACTTATTAAAAGTAAAACGCAATAAATAAATAAGTTAAGCATCGAGAACTGTTTGAAATTTAGACTCCCCAGGCTCCCCTCCCATTCCCTTCCCACCCCCCTCCCCTCCCCTAAAACCTTTTCCTAAAGAAAATGAGCAGGTAATAAACCCCTCCAGCCCTCCCTCTTCTCCCACCCGTACCCTTTCCCACCCCTAATCTTCAAACCAAAGAGAAAAAATTAAGAAACAAAAAAATCCATGGGGAACATTGTCTAAACTCCCAGAAAGAGAGATGGCAGCGTCCGGGCCTGGCTGGCTACCGCACCAGTGTGGTATTTACAGGAAAGGGATCAGCAGAGACTGTAAACATTATTTGGGGGAGGGGAGCTCTTTTCGCTTGGGAAGGGTCTCTGGGACCGAAGACATGGGCAGCCCCAGAGGGGGACGTGGGGAGGCAGTGAGCTGTGGGCCTGGCGGCCCAAGTACGGGAATGTCCTAGCTCTAGTAGGGTTCCAGGGGCTGGGGGGCAGGGGGCTGCTGGGAAACCCCTAGAGGGGAGGAGAGGCTGGGAATGGGGGGATCGCAGCCCCTCATTCCCCTCTGGGGTCTGCACAGTTCGAGAGAGAAGTCGTCCTCCAGTGGGGAGAGGCGGGGGAGAAGATGCCCTGGGGCACTCGGGACTGTGGCCCCGTTCCCCCTCTGCAGCCTCTGCCCGGGAAGGAGATGGGGGGTCCACGTGAACCCCAGGGGCTCCCGAACTTCCCCCTCCAGACTCTGGTGAGCGCCGGGGGACGAGAGAGTTAGTTTGGGAGACGGTGAGGATAAGTGAAGGGGTCTGTCCTGCTTCCCCAGGACTCAGGCAGCAGCTGTCCCCAGGGGGGCCCCCGCCAAGGCCACAGCAGATGTGCAGAGGGGGCTGGGGGGCGGTCAGTGTGGGGGGAGGGGAGGGAGCCCCCCTCCTCTGGCATCTCCAGACCTGTGAATGAAGGAAACAGCCATGAGGGGTGGGAAGAGGGAAGGAGAGGCAAGAGGGGAGGGAGAGGGAAAAAGAGAGAGGGGAGAGGGGAAGGGGAGGGAGAACTGGGAAGCAGGAAGTAAGAAGGGGAAGGGAAGGGGAGAGGTGGAAGGGGAAAAGGGGGAGGGAAGAGAGAGATGGGAAAAAGCCGCGGAGGGAGAGGGGAAAAGGAAGGGAAAGGGAGAGGGAGAGGAAAGAGGAGAAAGTGGAGGGGGGCAAAGGGGAAGAGGAGGGGGAGAAGTAAAAGGAGGAGAGGAAGGGGAGGAAAGGGAAAGGGGAGGGGGAGAGGGAAGGAGAGGAGGAGGACATAGGCACGTGGGAGTGAAGAGAAAAAAGCAAGGCTCAGTCTAAAGGGGGGGGTCTAGACTTTGGGGGGGGAGGGCAGATGAAGGAAAAGAAGCTTCCAGAAAGCACCAGACTTAAGGAGAACATTCCCACTGCAAACAGGAGTGCAGAAAGTCCAGGGCCAGGATGGACAGAAATAGAGTCGGGAGGAAGGGGGAGCCGCTCGGAGACAGAGAGGCACGAGGGCCCGGACCAAGCCTGGGGGTTGGGGTGGGAAGCACCCAGGAAGCCTGGGGGGGGAGCGGGGACCTGCCGGGAGGCGACCAGCTGGGGTTCCTGAGTGCTGGGGAGGGGAGCAGCTCCCCCGCCCCTTTTCCAAAGTTAGTCACAGAGCGAGAGAAAGGGACAGAACACAGAGCACGACCACGGCCCGCGTGCTGCCCCCCAGCCCTTGCACGGGGTTGGGGGACATCCTCCCCCCCTTCCGTGGCCCCGCCCCAAAAGAACAAACATTCGGCTCCAAAGACAACACGCTCGTTCCATGCAACTTACAGGGGTCCCGGATGGGGGCATCGCCGCCTTTGGCCACGGGCCCTGGGCTGGGGGCCCCCGGGGTGGGGGGAGGTTAAGCCGCCGGGAGTGGGGGGAAAAACAGAAAGTGTGGGTATTGTGCTTGGCTTGTGCATTTCAGGGAACTTTGTCCAAGGGAGATGAACCAACGTCCCTGGGAGCCCGAGGTCGGGGAGAGGGGGACTCTGGGAGAGGTGGTCTGGACCACAAGCCTTCTCTCTGGGAACCAGAACTGCTCCTGGGAAGCCGGTCTGGGGGCCTCTCCTGCCCTCTCCCTGGAACCCCCCCCCCCTTTATCCCTAAGGCTCCTGCAGAAGGCTGGGAGGGCTTTCAGGGATTCATGGAGCCAGGGAGGGCCTTCACCCCATCTAACCCCAACACCCCTCCTCCTCCTCAGTCCAAAGGAGCCCCAAGAGAGAGACACACCCACAGACACACAGACCGATACAGACACACAGACACCAGACACCAGACACCAGGTGGGCCAAGGGAGGACACAGACAAGGACAGATCCAGCTGGGGAGGCCGAAGCCCCCACCACAGTTTATTTGTGTGTAGGGGAAGAAGGGTGTATGCCGGGGCATACTGGGCCAGGCGGGATGAGAAGAAGATGAGGGGGAGCTGCCCTCCTAGGAGTCTGGGGTGGGGGGTGCAGAGAATAAATGGGATAGGGGACAAGGGGATGGCCGATGGGCCATGTTGGGGAGTGGTCCTGGAGCGGGAGGGTGGAATGAAGAGGAGAAGGAGGGAGGAGGGAGAAGCACCCACCTGCTGCCCCTCAGTAGGGTCGGTTGGCATCCTTGGGCCGCTTGAGCTGGACTTTGAGGCGCTTCATGCCAATCTGGAAACCATTCATGGCTTGAATGGCCGCCTGTGCGCTGGCTGGATTGTCGAAACTCACAAAGCCTGAAGGGATATGGGATGATTGAGGCTGTTTAGAGCCTGGCCATCCATCCACCTCAACAAATGCTTATTAAGCACCTACTAAGTGCATGTGGAAGGAGCTGCGGACAGAAAGACGGCCTCGGTTATTGCAGACTTGAATACAAGTCTGGCTTCTGACCATCCTGGCTGTGTCCTTCCCGGGCACCTTGCCAAGCCTAGAACTGTCACAGCGATTATTCATTTCTTAGTCCACAGAGTTTCCTGGTCAGAAATTTTCCTCCAGAAGTCACAGGCTTGGACTAAAACACTGGGTCAACCCCGGGGAAACAAAGGCAGCTCCGGTTCACGGAGGGGGCTGAGCAGCAGCGCAGCTGAGTGTGAGCCTGCTGTCCTGCCAGGCCGGGCGCCCCCACAGCTTCCTAACTCATCTTCCGTGCAGTCGCTACCTCCCCACTCCATCTTCCACATCACAGCCAGAGTGATGTTCCCAGAGCCCCGTGGCCCAGCCTGCCTTCTTGACCTACTCCCATGACTGCCGATTATCACCAGGATGAAATATAGACTCCTCGTTTGGCACTGGAGTCCTCCCAGCCTCCTGCAGATGGGCCTCTCCCATTTGTCTTTGCTATGTCCCCACAGGCCGGGCTGGCCAAATGGCTTCCCGCCTCAGGAATCCACACGGGTCCACCTTGCATGCTGGCCTGAAACTCCCGGCTGCCTTTCCCTTAATCTGTCCGGACCCTCCCTCGTTCATTCTGGGTTTCTTTTGAATAATGTGGTGTGCACTTCCATGTCTACATGTTGTCTCTTCTGACAGAATATAAACCCAGGGCAGGGAAGATATCCCCGTGCCCTGGTTTAGTGAGTATCCCCTCGTGGTCACTTAATACATGCCTGTTGACTGACTGAATGACCAGCACTTGGCTAGTGACCTCAGATCTGAGACCTCTCGGAAGCCTGTCCTAACTGGTGGGAGCCCCATGGCCACAAGCACGAGGCGCTGGAGTAAGATTTAGGCAGGAGAAAGAATATAACAACAAAAGAGGCAGCCTAAGTGCTCTAAGAAAATCTGAGAAAGGAAGAGGCTGGAGCTGGAAGGGAAGGAGGCCATGCTGCTGCCTCCTCCAGGGAGTCCTCTTAGATTTCAGAGGAAAGGAAAAGACCATCAACCCTACTGCCCTCATCTGAAAGGGAGCCTAGAATTGATCTAGACCCACTTATGTGTCTTACATAGACACGGTATAGGTCACTCCCCTCTCCAGTAACCCCATCAGATCATTCAACCTGGGGAACACCTCTGGTGATAGAGATCACAGTCTCCAAGTGGCCTGTTCCACTATTTACTATAATTTGTAAAACCAAGTTCCACTGATCAGATGCTTTCCAAGATCCGCGGAGCACTTTCCACATAACCACCTGGGGAGGGACGTGGTGTGCCCAGGGAGGCGGGACCTGTGCCGGCACAGAACGTCAGATCCAGAGTTGGAATCGAGCTCTCCTGGCTCCCAATCCGCCACTGTTTCAACTCTGTTCTGCTGCTATTAGAAATGGTTTCTCATTCTATATCCAAACTGCACCTTCCTCCACAACACCACAAAGAAAGAACACCTCTCTCTCTCTGGG
Organism: Sminthopsis crassicaudata; assembly: GCF_048593235.1. NCBI lineage: Eukaryota > Metazoa > Chordata > Mammalia > Dasyuromorphia > Dasyuridae > Sminthopsis > Sminthopsis crassicaudata. Next base: position 443,236,745 of record NC_133620.1, read on the forward strand.
AGCAGCCCTTGCACTCAATTCATTGCACCCAACAGTGCAGGGGATTGTGGGAGGTGTAGTAAGTATTTGAAAACAGCTCTCCCGCCCCTCCTCATCTTTCCTTCGGGCTCAACACAGGCAGCTTTTTCTAAGTCTTCCTCCTAGAACATAATTTCTGTGCCCCAACTCCAGCAGGACTGCTTAGGCCCAAGGGCCTATGTGGGAGAGGACACGGAGCCAGGAGGGTCTCTGGGGTGGACGGGCTTGAGGGAGAGTGGTCCTTACCAAAACATTTACTCTGATTAGTGGCCCGGTCGACAAAGACCTTGGCAGATATGACATGGCCAAAGGGAACAAACATCTGTAGGATCTCAGAGTCAGTGAATTCCTGGGGCAGGTGATAGATGAAGATGTTGCAGCCATCAGGGCCTGGGGAGTTGGAGAGAGGGAGACAGTGACAGAGCAATGGAGAGAGACAGCGACAGCGATAGAGACGGAGACAGACAGAGAAACAGAGAGAGAGACAGAAACGGAGAGAGACAGAGAAAGAGAAACAGAGACAGAGAGAGACAGAGAGAAGCAAAGAGTGACAGAGAGATAGAGACAGAGACAAAGACAGAGAGAGAGAGATAGAAACAGAGGCAGAGAGAGGCAAAGAGTGACAGAGAGATAGAGACAGAGACAAACACAGACAGAGAGATAGAAACAGAGAGAGACAGAGAGGGGAAAAGAATGACAGAGAGATAGAGACAACAGAGACAGAGATAGAGAAAGAGGGAAAAAGGGAGAGAGAGAGAGAAACAGCGAAATGAGAGGCAGAGAAAAATGACAGAGATGGCTGAAGCAGGCCAGAGTCTAGAGGTAACCCCTCCCGTCTTAAGCAGGACAGGGTCTCTGAATCACTTCTTCCCACGCCCTGCTTCCTTTCCAGAATTCGGGCCCCACACTCCCAGCAGTCAGATCCTATGCCTCAAGCCCTCACTGTCCAGCCCCCCTCGCCCCCCAGGAAACGTTCCTGTCTCTCAAATACCCCCACCCAAAGATACCTTCTCGCTGCTGCTGTTGCTGCTGCTGCTGGGGGGGTGGAGGGGGCTGCTGGGTGACCAGGGCTGGAGGCTGAGGGAAGGCGGGCGTGACCAGGCTGTAGGCTGCTGGGTAGGCTGCTGGGGGGAGAGGGGGAAGGGGAGGGAAGAGAGAGCCAATTGGGCTCTCCCTGACCCATGGCTGGTCTTGCCCTCCCTTCTTGTGTCTCCCCCCTCCAGCCCAGCCATTAGAGGTCTCTCCAGAAATACTTGCAGTGAGGTGCCAACCTTCTGTCCCCCTGCTTCAGCAACCCCCCCAGTCTTACAGATCCCCATCTAGCCTCATTTCCTCCTGCTAGGGTCTCAGCTTTGCAATGGAAATGGATAATAAGTCCCTAACTCCCAGCACCCGAGAAGGTGCTTTTCTCAGTTCCCTTCCCCGGCTTCCCTTCCTATCCCCCACAGAGCCAGGGCCGCTGGGGGGGGGGCCTCACCTGTGTAGTGCTGCATTCCTGCGTAGGCCTGCTGGAGGGGGTCCACAGGAGCAGCCGGGCTCTGGGCTGGGGAGAGCAGCAGAAGGGGCCGTTAGGGCCTGGACTCGGGAGACCCAGAGGCAGAGCCCATCAGGCACCTCTCTGACCTAGCCCACCTGGATAGGGGTGGACACCATTGGGATAAAGGGTGTCGGGGGCCGGCTGCCCGGTGGGCTGAGGGGGCACAGGGCTGTAGCCGTTGACACCCAGAGCGGCAGGGATGGCAGAGACAGGCGTGGCAGCGATGGCAGGAGGGGTGCTGGTTCCTAAGGGGGAGAAAGGGACAGAGACAGAGACAGAGACAGAGAGAAGTAGAGACAGAAGCACACGCACACAAGGAGAGACAGATGGAGAATCTTAGGAGGAAGTTGGTGGGGTCATGAAGGGTAAGGAAGCAAATGCCCCTTCCTCTGTTCACAGAGCCTGGGGACCCCTGTCCCTTTCCAACTCCGGAAGGTCCTCAGAAGGCCACAGTCTCCCTGTCCACCCCTGCTCCTGGAGGGTCCGACCATGGCCCATTCCCCGGTTCTGCTGCCCGCAACCCGGTCCTCCCCTTGCTCAGGCCTCGCTCAGTCCCCTCATCATTCCCAGTCCTCCCTGACCCCCCTAGGCTCTCCCACCCCCCAGCCCGTCCCTACCTGAGGAAGGGGTAATGGGAGTGGCGATCAGCCCGTTGGCGTTAATGGCAGCCATGTGCTGCATCTGCACAGCCGCCATAGTGGCCATGGGGTTGAGGTAGGCACTGTGAGCTGCTACCAGGGCCGCCTGCTGCTGCATCAGCTGGGGGGTGGGGAGAGGCACGAGTGGGTCGAGGTCCTCTGTGGCCCCCGGCACCCTTTGTGCCCCCACCCCTTGCCAGGCTGCGTTTGGTCTTCTCCCCAGGGGGGAGGGAGGACTGAGCAGGGGGAAAGGGAAAAGAGTGGAGGAGGGGCAGGGTGGTTGGAAGGGCCCAGGTGGAGAGGAAGGGGGCAGAGGTTGGTGCTCACAGCTTGGGTGTAGGCGCTGTAGGCTCCGAACTGGAGGGCAATGGGGCTGAACATGCCCAGTTGGGTGGCCACCTGCTGCATGCGTCTAAGGCCTCGTTCCTTCTCTGTATCAGCAAACTTCACCACAAGGCTGGATGAGGCACCCTGGGGTGGCCAGAGGTCAGGGGTCAGTCTTCCTCCCCTCCTGGGTGGGCCTCCAGCCACCACCTCTCACAGTGTCCACAGCAGGGCCCGCATCCTGCCCCCCTTACTCGGGAGTAAGGACGCCCCAGGCTCAGGCCAAGTTCCACTAGCAATTTGTTCCACGGCTCTTGGAACCAACCAACCAACAAGCAAATTCTTCACGACCCTGAGAGGCCCCCAAACAGGGGAACTGCCTCTGAATCACAGAGTTCCAGAGCTGGAGGAGACCTTGGCCGCCATTCCCTGAGAAGACCCTCAGGCAGCCCACCAACACTTCCAGAGGCAGTGGGAACGCTCCTCTGTTGGAAGCTGCTCAGGTCTGCCTCGGGGGTCTCTCTTCAAGCCCTTGGCCCACCATGTCCTTCTCCCACTTGTGCCCCCTACTCACTGTAGCTGCCCTTCCTCAGCACCCTTGCTGCCCGGTCCACTCACTACAGCCCTGGCTAGATTGAGCCCTGCCCTCCCGCCGGGCACTGACTTGAGCACCAGATTTCTGCCCCGCCACGATTTCTGGAATATTGAACTGCTAGTTCATCTGGAGCCTGCTGCCCCCTGACCCTCACACCCTTGGCAGATAATGTGCCAGCTGTCTGGGCCTCCCCCATCTTGTACTAGTAAAAGTTGAAGCCAATGGCAGAACTTGACCTCCACCCCTAGTAGACTTCATCTTCCAAGACTGGACCTGGCACTCTCGCCTGCCAATGCTCTGTGGTCCCCACCTGTCTCCTGATGCACTAGTTTTCCTTCCCCACCCTCCCTCCTTCCTTCCGTCCAAAGGAAGATAAAGGAGGGAACCAGGAACCTGAAGATAATAGAAAAGTAAAAGTGTCACTGAAATTCACCCATCTAGATGATCTGACTTATGGGGCACCTGGGCACAGGTTTATAATGCCAGCCTTGCCCCCACACTGCAGGCCGTGGCAGACCTGGGGGCCCTGGGGGCCTCCCATCGGCGAGGCAACTAAGGGGAGACACGCGGCTACTGGAGATGCCAGCACAGTTCTGCCCCCTGGCACAGATGGCCAGGGAGGGGGCTTGGCTTAGGCAGGGATCTCAGAAAGGGGACCCCGCAGGAAGCGGGAGGTTCTCACCGGGAGGGTCCGGCTGCTGTGCAGGGTGTTGATAGCAGCCTGGGCCTCTGCATGGGTCTGAAACTTGACAAAGGCGCAGCCTGAGGGGAGAAAAAGGAGAGCCTGAAGGGAGACTGCCTCCCTTCCCCCTGCCAGCACCTCTCCCCTCCCACTGATTCTCCTACATCCCCCCTCGCCTTGCTGGAGACCACCAGGCCAAGCTGGGACACACAGAGGGGGTCTGGGACCCGAGAGAACAAAAGCAGGTTACCTTTGCTGGTCCCGTCTGGTCCCCGGAGCACGGTGCACTCATCAATGGTCCCAAATGGCTCAAACATCTTCCTGACGTCTTCATCCGTCTGTTGCTTCCCTAGCATCCCCACAAAGAGCTTCCTGTCTTCTGGGAGTAGGGTGGGGGAGGGGGGGCGAGAGAAAAAGGCCTTCAGAGGTTTCTTCCTTGCCCTCCCCCAGAATGGAGGCATAGGGAGGGAGGCACGCTATTTCCAACCCATCCTGGGTGCCCCCAACTCCCATTTCACAGGGACATAAAGTGGAAGAAAAGCCATGGTGAGCCAAGGGAAGAGCTGGGCTACAAGATGCTCATCGCAGCTCGGCTAGGACCTCAGTTTCCCCGCCTGCACAATGGGACAACCACTACCCCTTCTGTCTTGGTCCAGAAACCTTTTGGACATCCCAGTTTTTCTTCCTAAGGGACTCCTTACAGCCACTCCTTTAGGGTCTGGGTGACCTGCTAACCAGGACAATGGGAGGTAGCTGGAGGGGGGAGGGAGAAGGGTCATAGTTAAGGAGAGAGCCTACCTCCTCTGTTCTCGCTGTCTGCTGGTTTCACCTGGATAGGCCGGTTCATCTGAAGGAGAGAAAATAACGGAGCTGCCGGAGACCCTTCTCCAGTGGGCCTGAGGCTGGGCCTTTGGAGAGGGGGAAAGGCTGCTGACCCCCCAGTCCAGGGCATTCTCCCACCTCCACAAATCTCGGGAAGTTGGCCTGGGGCCAGGGAGAAAGGAGGAATGAATTGTATTCTTCCCTTGAGATTAGGACCTGGGGAGATTAGAGAGCCACGGAGGGAAAGGATATGGGGGGAAGAGATTCTCCTGGGGGACACGGCATCGAGATTTGGAAAGCAGAAGCAGGGGTGATGCCGGTATAGAAGGACAGAGCCAACCAAATGGTTTTCAACCATGGCCAATTTGAAAATGCAGGGGCTACAAAGGCATCCCATAAATTATCCAGATTGAGAAATCCCAGAGAGGATCCTAGACTGAAGTCTTGGACTGATGAGAGCCCCTAGAGGGCTCCAGAGCAAGGGAACCCCCCCCCAGATGCCTTGGCTTCCTCCTTGCCCCTGGGGGTCTCTTTGCCTCCTCTCCATCCCCCTACACCCCTTGACCCCAGGGGGAAGGATCTTGGGCAGCACAAAGGGAGCAGATGCCCAGTCACCGTGGCAACGGGAGAATGCACGCCATGGCAACCGCCCACTCAGCCTGATTTATCCGTCCCTGTCGCCCCGGCGACCAGTGACGTCATCACTTCTGGCGCTCAACACACCCAGAGAAGGGGTGGGGAGAATGGGGGATGCTGGGGGCGAAAAATTTAGTGGGGGCTGGGCAGTGGGCACAGGGGAGGGGACCAGGAAATCTTCCTTATTCCAGAGGGAAAAGAGAAGCAAAGGTCCTTTTTGGGGGTCAATCCACCCATTCTTCTGTCTCCCCTCCTCCAGTCCAAACACCCAGTTCTCTCTCCCAAATGGAGCGATCTGTGAAGATCACCCAGCCTCCCTGGCAGCCCTCCCCCTCTTAGCACGACTCCCACCTATTAGTAAGTCCTCCTGATCGCTAACCTCCCGACCTCACGTGGTGGCCTCTCTCTTTGTTCAATCCTCAGTGGAAATGGGGGCCCCCTCACCCCTCTCTCCTCTCTCACCTGCGTCCCTTCTCTCTGCCCTTCGCAGGACACTTTCCGAAACGGGGAGTGAGCCCCTCGGTGGCCAGTGGGGAGGCAGAGGACTGAGGAGCTGAAATGGCTGTCCCTGGAGAGGGCTCTGCTCCCTAGGGACTGCCCCCCTGCAGTCCGGGCTGCCTCCCCGCCTCCCCCTCGGAGCCCCCCTTTCCCCTCTGCCATTCCCTAAGCACTGTGGCTATTTTGTTATAAATAATGCCTCAAGAGTTGACTCAAAGAGAAACGACATTCAGTTGCATGTCATTTCATATCTCCTTCAGGATGGAGTGAAGGGAGAAGGGATGGAGGAGACAGACACAGAAGGAGAAGACAGCATGGGAAGGTGAGAAGTGCCCCAGGAGGATGCCCCGGGTTCCAGTCTCGGCTGTGTCACAAACCAGCCGGGTGGGCGCTGGGTCACTGAGGCGTTGTCGTTGCCTCTCTGGGCCTGTTTCTTCACTGGTAAAATGGGCAGGGATGGGGAGAGGCCTCTGAGATCTCTCGAGCCCCATCATCCTGGAGTCTCCGGTGTTAACTTGCTAGGGAGGGGCGAGCTGTACCTGCTCCCACCCCTTCTCTGGCCCTTTCCTCGGTGATTTTCCCTCAAGGTTCCTGCTGTTTGATCAGGTTTAGGCTGGGGGAAAACCCCACCTGGTTAGTTAGCCTCTGCTTGGGTCTCTTCCCCATTCTCTCACACAGCACTAAGGTCTCCTAACAATCTTACCATGGTTTTATCCCTGAACTAGAGGCCTGGGGAGCCAGCCCCCTCAGGGATCATCAGATCAGAGGGCAGCTGGTGGAGGTGGAGGGGGACAGGAAAAAAACAATCCAAATCCTTTCTCTCTGTTCCCTCCCAAGCAATCTCCGGCCTCTGCCAATCCAGGATTATCCCATCCAATGTAAAGCGGCTTAGGGAGGTGAGGGTGGAGTGTGTGGGTCTGTGCGAGGATTTTACTGGGTGTGGAATGGTTGGGGAGGGTTCTCCATGGGTGGCAGACAGAGTTTCTCCACTATACACTCCTCCTTTTCACTTGAACGAAAGTAACAACAAGCAGGAGATCCCCTCCTGACCTGCCAGTCTGCAGGCTTCCCATTCATCCCCAAGAGAGATAGAGAATTAAAAATAGGAGTCGGGGGAATTCCTGTTCCTGGCTTGAAGCCCCCATCCCTGGAGGTACTGCGGACTCTTCTTATGGTAGATAGGGAAACCGAGGCCTTCAGAAAGAGGCCAGAGCAGGAGGGAATGAGAAGGGAACTTAGGCATCCAGAGGACCCCTGAAAACAGGAAATAAAGATACTTTTCCCTCTCCTCACAGGGTAGACAAAACATACACACATGCCTTGCAGACACAATAAATATCTACTGGTGACAATAAATACATAGGACAAAGAAGTCCGTACACCCAAGTGTACAAATGCAAGCTTCCGGACACCCCGATCCAAAGTATCGACATTCAGAAAGGCTGTTCTCATTCTCTCCACAAACAACTCCCTTCCGTGCCCCTAAATGCCCCATTTCCAGCCTCTCCCCTCCTTCGCCCCAATCCTTCCTGTGGGAGGCTCGGGCTTTGTTAGCTCAGCTTGGGCACACCTGCCCCCCTCCCCGGAGTCCAGATGTGCCCTGTTTACCTGGCAACCAGGCACCCATTGGGGCCCGTTCCCTAGCTACCCCGGCCAGGTGACAGGCCTTCTACAGGGCTTCCAAAAGAAGAAGGGGCTATTTATACCTCAGGCAGGTCCAGCTTAGGTCTTGGCATGAAAACATAAGCTTTTAATCCTCCCTGTGCTTAGGCTGTGCTTAGGGCTCCCCTCCACCAAGATGTTCCCAAGCTCCTCATCGGAAGGTGAAAAGCTTGCCCAGCGGTGCCTAAGGGTGCTAGCCAAAACTCAGGCCCTTTCGGTGAACACACCATGGTCTTGGGTAATAATAGCAATAAGAATCCCGGGTGAACTGAATGGCTGCAATTGCTGTCCAGTCTCAGGTTAGACCAGAAAGGGGGTGAGGATGCCCCATCCTCACCACATCCCACTGCCCAGGACACATCCAGAGGCCCCAGGGGCGGCCAAGGCCCTCAGGCCTCCTCCAGAGCCACCCCCGAGAGCGGCCCCTTCCCCTCAGGCTGGTTCCTGTCAGATTCTCCGGTGAGGAGACAAGGAAAGGAGAGAAAGGACCAAATGCACCCTAAAAGGGGGCCTGTTAGAGGAGGGAAGAGTGGGGAGACATGAGGAAGAACTTTCCAGCAGAATTTCCAGCATGCACATACACACACAGAGACACAGACACACAAACACACACAGACACACACACACACACACACACATACACACACACACACAAAGGCTGTCTGTGGGGAAACAATGAAGCTCGGAAGGCAGGCAGGTGGTAGGAGAAAAGACCTGAGGGAGGGGGAGAGGGGAGGCACAAAGGGCCAGGCGGGGCCTTGGGCGCAGACATCTGCTCCCCAACCCATCAGTACCTTGTCCTACTCCCCCAAATGCCCTGGGTGGGAGGATTTCTTTCCCAAGCTTAGACCAGGGATGCCTAACTCATTCCCTGCCCCCCAAGTCTTTGGAAGCCCTGGACTATGTTCCCCAGAATGAAGGCTAATGTGGGGAACTGCACTTCAGCTAGGTGCTTTAGGGCCTCCACTGGGTAATTATTAACCTGTCCCCCAGAGAGCCATCCCCCACCTTATTTGCTCAAGAAAGAGGGAGAATGTCTCTCCTTTTACAATCTTTCCTTCTTGCCTGAGCAGTCTCAGAGACTCAGGAAGAGGTCCAGGACAGATGGCCACCATTCCCCCTAAGCTGGTCTGCACTGAACCCAGACCCTTGTGCCTACTCTGGATTTACTCCCTCCCTCAGTATCCTCTCCTCTCTCCCCCAAAACTCTCTGACTTCTGAAATAGAGACAAAAGAGATACACAGAAACACAGAGATCCAGGAACAGAAATGGAGGCTGCTCATATAGAGAGCAGATCTCCAAGCCACTGAGAAAAGAACGAAAGGAAGAATGGAAGGAACAGAAGGGAAGTTCTCCATATCCATGGACTCTCCAAAACACTACTACAAAGGGGTGTTTACACATGCAGATGCATATAGTATATGTGGCTATGCATGCACATAGACCCTCAAGCCCAAACCCTCGTGTACCCGTGTCCATTAATTTCATGGAGTCATGACCCTTCTAAGGCTGGCTCTGTGGGGTGGGGATGGGAGTAGGGGGAAAGTAGGAGGGGTTGCTTCCTTCTTCCTGAGCTCCTCCTCTCCTTTGGCACAGCTAATGAGATTAAAAGGATGTAGCAGTAGCAAGTTAAGCATTTGTGAAGGGGCTCTAGTTGGGAGCAGCTAGAATGGCCTTGTTCCCCCATATCTACCTTCTTGGCTCTCTTTCCCTACCAACACTAGGTCACACTCTCTCTAGGAAAAAGATTAAAATCCACTTTCCATCTCTAGAAAGAGAAGGGGCAGAGGCTCAAGTGGATGGAAGAGAAGTGAAGTCTCAAGAAAGTCTTTCTGGCAGCCCTAGGTTGAAGACAAGAGGGACTGGAGCACCTCCTTCCTTTGGGAGAGATCACCTGTCTGGGTGGCAGGAGTGAAGGGGCAATGGGGGAGATGGGATGCCTAGGGCCGGCTGGGACTTGGCTAGCCTAATGAACCCAGGCTTCTGGCCTTTGGGCCTCAGTTGCCAACAGCCCACCAGACTGACTAAGAGTAGGAACAAAGAATCATCGTTTAGATGGGAGCAGGACTTCCCCTTTGTGAACTGCCTTTGCTGCTCAAACCGGGCCCGGTTCCCCAGAACAGCAGAGGAACATCATGTGTGACTAGGCTGCCCCTCCCACCTAAGGTTCCTCCCCAGCTCATCCCTTTCCATATCCTGACCAATCTCCCCCAGCCCGTCATAGGGGCACAAATGGGGCCAGTCTGAATTCCAAAATGGACCCCAAAATGCATATCCGCCAGACACTCCCTATTTCTCGGGCCACCATAGAGATCGCCCACCCCTCTCCTCACACCATTCTGACTACTGCTTCTTTCTCTGCCATGGATACTGTGCCCTTGGGGGCCTGCTTCCCAAACCAACTGGCACTCCGAGAGCAAATCCCAGCAAACTGATCGGTCCCTTCCTCCAGTCTGGAATCACCTAAGCCTCCCTAAGTGGGAGGGGGGTAACCTTTGAGTAAATTGGGAAATAGGAAATGGAAGGTAGGTGCACTCTTTACCAAAGGATGGACCTATTTTCCTAAGACTCACTAAGCTGAGCAGGAGAGGGAATGTTAGGAAGGATGGAGGCCTGATAAGGGAAGGACTTCCTGATAACTGGGGATGGTCAAGACTGATATTGGGTACCCAGGCTGGCTCCTGAGTGCTGGCAAGGGGAGATGGGAGGTCCCCAACTACCAAGTACTACTGACCCTGCCAAGGCTGGGACTCACCCCTGGAAGCGTCTTCTGCTCGTGCAGGGCGCTCTGCGCCTTCAGGGCTGAATCGCGGGCACAATATGTCAGGAAGGCACATCCTGGGGGGGGTGTTGGCAAAAAGATATTGGGGGGGGTGAGTCAGCCGACCTCTCCTCCCTCCCCTCCCCAAGTGCTTCTCAGTGTGGGGGCCTGAGGGCAGGAGACCTTTTCTCAGCGGGGCGTCTCTCCCTTTGCTCTTTGGCATCTTTTGGCTAGCTGGGGGTGGGGTGCTAGGATGGGGAAGTGACTGAGGGGGACGGTCAGTTTCCAGGGAGTTGTGAGAGATGGATGTTGTAGATCTAGGTGGAGAAGAGAGCTGAGACCCTGAAGGGAAGGAGGTGGGGATGGAGGGAAAATTGTAAGAAGGGGGAGATGAGGCCCTGGATCTGGGAGAAGGGGCAAGGAGTTTCCAGACAAGTGAATGGCACTCTCCCCCTCCCTTAGCTTTCCCTTTCTTCTTGTCTCCTCCAGCTCTCTTCTGTTTCTCTCATCACCACTATTCTACTGTCTTCGGATTTGCCTCATTTCCTAATTACTTTCCAATTCCAGCTCCCTCTTTGTCTCTCCCATGCAAAAAAACCCAAAAAAAAAAAAACAAACAGTGGATGGAGAGTAGGCCAGAGGAGCAGGAAAGGGTAAAAGCTGTCGCCTGGACAGCCCCCTTCTTAGGGCAGGCCTGGGGGCCCTGGTCCTGGATGCTCACCATGGTCTGACCCCAAACTTCTATCCCTGACCCTCCAAACTTTTCTTCAGCTCCTGATTCTCCTTTAATGGTTCAGGAGACCATTCTGCCCTCACCCCACTCCCCTAACTCTCCAAGACCCCCACACTTCCTGGATACACCCAGTTACTTTCCGGCCCTCATTCTAGCCCCTTCTCTTCACCTCAGTTCTTCAGACCTGACTTTTGTGTCTCTGCTCCCCACTTCTCTGGGATTTCCTAGACTCTCAAACTGCTTCTGTTCCCTCTTTCTCCTTTACTCTTCCTCCCTCCCTCAGACGAGTCTCATCCCTGTTGCTCTTTATCCTCTTCCCTAGCATCATGGCTCTTGTACTCTACCCCCTCCCTAGCTCTGATCCTAATTCTCTGGAACCCTCCAGCCTCTCTCTCTGGACCCCTGACCAGAGCTGAGCTTTTCTGGGCTACTCAATGCTGCTGTCTACAGTCTCTAGCCCCCAGTGGCCCCATCCCCATCTTTTTGGTTCCTCAATATTCTCAGCTTGGCGCTGCTCTCCCACCTTCCTTCTTCCTTGACCCATCCCCCAGAGCGGTTCCAGCTCATCCCCCACGTACTCCCTAGCTAATGCCTCCCCTCGAGGCTTGCCCCCTCAGCCCCTCACCCTTGTGCAGCCCGGTGTACTTGTCCTTGATGACGGTCAACTCGAAGATTCGGCCAAACTGCTCGAAAATTGGCTTCAGGTCCTTCTCCTCCAGGTGCCTTGGGATCTGCCCCACAAACAGCTTGATGGCATCTGGCTCCTTCATCGGGGCGGCCCAGGAGGAGGGGCCGAGGGGGGCCAGGGAGAGAGGCCCAAGGGCCAGGGGTGCTTCCCGGTGAGGAGGAGGTGGTGGGGGCCGGGGGCACAGCCGGGGCTGGCTTCCCCTTTGGCCCCCGACCACACTGCCTGGGAGGGGGGTGTTCTTCACACAAAGGAGGTTGAAGGGGCTGGGAATCCGGTGAGCCCAGGGGTCAGGGGTCTGGGCTCACACTTCTGTGCCCGGGGGCATAGCCCAAGGGAGTGCTCTCCCTCCTAGAGATTTTGGCCAGTGTCCCAGGATTGGTGGTTGTAGTGGTGTTTGTGGATCAGAACCTGGGAACTGAGACTGGACAGCAGAATGCTGAGACTGAGTGCTTGGGCTTAAGGGCTAGAAACTGGAGAGTGAGACTAAGAGCTGGTCGTGGGGAGGAGGGCCTGAGGGGAGGGGGGCCTCGGGCTCAAAGAGCTGGAGGCCTTGTAGGATTGCCTGGAGTGTCAGTGGGGGAGACCCCCAGATTCCTGATTTGGGATAGGCAGGTCCTTCCTTAGCTTCCCCCCTGGCGGACAGCTCCCCTGTGGGCTGATCCTTCTGGTGGGTCCGATGATTCCTGAAGCCCAATTCTTGATCTTTGATGGCGGCAAGACTCCAGGGCATCACTTTGCCCTGTCCCTCCCCCCCGTGCTGCCCCTACCCCCCACCCACCCCCACCCCCGGTCCCCGGGCCTAGGCGGGCTCCCGGCTGCTCCAGCCGCTGGGGTTGCCCGCTTCCCCAGTCACCTGGGTCCTGGAGCTCTGCTCCCCGGCTGTTCTCTCCTCAACAAAAACCTCCCCCTCCACACCCCCCACTCCCACCTCCCTTCCCCTGACATCAGTGATGTCAGCCTCAGGGGTAGACTACAAACTCTCCACCCTGGAGAGGAACGAATAATCAGGCATGAGCCACACCCTCCCTCCATCTCGAGTCGCTCTCATTTCCAACTACCCCCAGCAGAGCAGCTGGTCCTATCGACAATTACCCCCTCCTCCCTCCCCAGCAGTAGTAATATGTGTAACTAAGAAAGAGAGTTTGCAGAGGAACCCTAACATAGGGTCCATTGTTCCGGGGCTGGAGCTGTCCCTGGTGCTGGAAGGGAAGGCCCTGGAGAGGGGAGCTGGGGAGAGGGGCAGTGGGGAGCATGGAGTCTAGGGAACAGGAGAGGGAAGAAGCAGAGAGGTGGCCAGGAAGGGAAATCTGGGCGAGGAAAAGGTCTGGGGAGCAGTAGAGTAGGCTGAAAGCCAAAGAGGAGTAGAGGGGGGAGGGGACAAGAGCGTGGAGTAGAAGAACTAGGGAAAATGGGAAGAAAATGAGGTTAAAGGGAAAATCTAGGGAAAAGGGAGAAGGAACAATTAGTCCGAAAGCCGGAAGAGCACTGCATTGTAAATGAGACAGAAGAACCAAACTTGTTTGGTATATAACTGTCGTTCTTGTAAGCTCCTTTAAGGCTGGCTTATTTCATTCATCTTTGTATTTCCCAGTGCCTAGCACAGTGCCTATTTTACTCTCCTCCACAGACATCTATGGACTGATTCAATGAATGATGGGGGGAGAAGCAACTGGGTAAAGGGCTCCTGTGATGGTAGGGGGATGATAATTCTGAATGCCTTCTGCTGACCAGCTCCATTCTTCCCTTTATCTGTTTTTTACCTTTCTTTACCCCAGCACTTAGCATAGTATCTGGCACAGAGGTGGTGCTTAAATACAAGTTTATTGATTGATTGATTGATAACCCTTTTAAAAGTTTCTAGTAAGATTCCTACATTGAATCAAATAATAGTTCACATTCTAAGCTTTTAAAAATACTTTCCTCACAATAATACTATGAAATAGATGGTGCAAATATGAAATTTCCATACAGATAAGAAAACTAAGGTTCATCGGGATTATGATTTCTCTGAGGTCACACAGCTACTGGGTATCAGAGCCAGCAACAGAATTCAGCTCTCTCGGCTCCAGCTAAGCCTCTATGAATGTGCTCTTCTCTTCCAGATACAAAAGTGTATGTGGGAGGCAAATTCTGGATTTCTCCCCTCTCTAACAAACACTCTGATTTATATCACAATATTTCAAGACTTCATTCTGAGAGGTAGCTTAACTATAGAGAAAAAGTCCACATTTAATAAGCATTTATGAAGTAGTTAATTTACTAAGTTATGTGGTGTAGTGGATAAAGCACTGGGCCTCAATTTGGGAAGATAAGAGTTCAAATTGAGCCTCATATATACTAGATATGTGACCATGGCATTTACCTTAGTTTACCTTAATTCACCTCAGTTTCTCATCTGTAAAAACGGGGACACCTTAGAGAAGGAAACGACTCCAGTATTTTTGCCAAGAAAATCCCATGAACAAGTCCATGGATCACAAAGAGTTGGACTGAACAAAAAGCACCTACTAAGTGTCAGGTACTGTGCTGAGAGCTGAAAATTTCAAAAAAAACCAAAAAATGGTCCTTGCCCTCAAAGACCTAGACTGGAAAGACCTATTTTCTAATACTTCCTGTCACTATAATCTTGAATAAATCATTTAATTCTTTTAAGCCCAGTTTCTTTATTAAAATAAGAATATTTGCACTATTTACATCACAGAATTATGAGGAAAATACTAAGCATATATGAGTAAGGGCTGGGTGCTGGATCCATGGTTTCATTGGTTCAGGAAACTTCCAGATGAGGAAGTTTCTTCTGCCATTGCAAGCCAGCACCTTCTCTGGAGAGAGGACCTTATCCAGAGCCTCATGGCTTGTAATGGGCACAGGCAAGACTGGCACTTGGGTCTGCCAGGCTAGTTTTCTAGCTCTTAGGGCATTCTGCCTCTCCTTATGTGAATTATTCAATTACATGAAACCTTAATTAAGCACACATTTCAAGAACATTGTGTCATGTGATGTGAGGCGCAAAGAGTTTAGAGAAGATCAAGTCTCTGCTTTTTAGCAGAGGGATCAGACACAGGTGATATCACAGGAGAAGGAGGGTGGTTGGCACAGGGGCCCCTTGTTCTTCCCTGAAAGAGCTCCCAGCTTCTCCTCCCCAGGACTACCCCATCATCAGGAGTCCTCCTTAGTAGTGGCCTCTATCAAGAGTCTTGTCGACCCTCCTGGCTTTTGTTCTACATCTCCATCCTGCCCCCTTCTTTCTACTCTAGGGGAAGAAATGATGCCTTCCTCCTTCCCTTTGACTGCCAACCCCACTCTTAATTCTAGCAGCTCTTTCATTGACACACCATGTCACAAGGATTGTGGGGCTGCTCGGGAACCTTCACCATGCTGCATAGTGAGAAACCATGCTCTTTCCATTTTTTCTGACATCCACTCTGAGGAACATGTGTTCTGTGGACTGGAATCACAACTTGGTATTTGGAATGGGTGTGTA
This sequence comes from Sminthopsis crassicaudata, assembly GCF_048593235.1. NCBI lineage: Eukaryota > Metazoa > Chordata > Mammalia > Dasyuromorphia > Dasyuridae > Sminthopsis > Sminthopsis crassicaudata. The sequence continues at coordinate 443,251,824 of NC_133620.1, forward strand.
TATGGGGAAGTGTTATAATATAATTGCTTCATTCTGCCTAAGATTCATTACCAGAGAGATATCTCTGCCAAGCCCTCTGTTCCAGAGATGGTGGCTCAAGGCACCATGACTAGACAGAGGGCGAGGGGCACAAAGACAGGAAGAGGCAGATGAAAAGTACAAATAGGGTAAAAGAACTTTCCTTTTCTCACCCCTACCCCTACTACCACCTCTGGTCTTCTAATCTGACCTCCTTATTTATGGAGGTAGCAAAAAGATCTGGTATAGACACACACACACACACACACACACACATACACACACACACACCCCTGAGGACAGGGCCAGAGAGGATCCCATAACTCTCCTGATCTTATTATCCCATGTCTTGTCAGCAAAACGGCTGCCCTGCTACTTACTCAGGTCTTGTGCGATTATATTAAATAAAATATTTAACATTTCACCAAAAAAATGAATGATGATGATGTCAGGATAGGGAAAGCAGCTCTAGACAGCAAACGACCCTATTCTCTAGCCCTGAGATTAGCCAAAGAATCACTAGATGTTTCACTCTGCGGGGAAGGTTTTAGGAGAGAAAAGTTAGGAGCCATGGTAGCTTGGATTTAATTCAGGATGGTCCTTATTTACTGGATGATCTTGAGGAATTCCCCAGCTCTTCTTCCTCTTTTGTGAACTTCTGACTAAAACACCCATGTCATTTCCAAGCTATTCTGTGAAAGGTTTCTTTGCAAGGAAGACTAGGCAAGAGTTCTAGACAAATTTCACACTTTTGGATTTTCACATGGGTTACACCTACCAAAGTACTGTGGGAAATCTGAGGAAGGAAAGATAACTTTCAGGAGGAAACTGGGGGGTGGGGGGCAGGGCTGGCTGTGGTTAGGAAATCAGGGAAAGATTCCAGAAGAGATATCTGACATATATATTAGGCCTTGGAGGGAGGGACTTGAACAGGAAGTACTCCTTAGAGTTTTTAATCTTTTTTGTTTCATAGCTACCTTGGCAGCAGGCTGGCGAAGCCTTTGGATACCTCAGAATCAATTTTTTAAAAATTAATAACTAAAGAAAATGCTGAAATTTCAACTAGAAATTATGTAGAATAAAGATGTAAGCTTTCCAATCCAAGTTTATGGACACTCCAGTTAAGGAGTCTTTCCTCTAAGGAACCTAGAAGGTTGCCAGGAAGCACAGATTCACAGACTCACTGAAATTTGGAATTGAAGCAGCCAACTAGTCCACTCATTCAGTCTCTGCTGGAAGACTTCTACGGGGGAGAAGTCTGTTCAACTTTTGTAGCTAAGAGAGGAAGTTGTTCCTGGCATCAAGCCTACATTTTCCATTTTCCCTTTAATTCCTATTCCTCATGGCCCTGCCTTCTGGTGTCAGATAGAAAACATGCAGTGCTTCTACACACCAGGAGATCATGTTCCCCTGGAGTGTTCTTTTCTCCAGGCCCAACCTGCCCAATTCCTTCAAATGTTCTTCATGTGAGAAGTCCTCAAGAACCTTCACCAAGTGACCTTCTCTGGACACTTTCAGCTTTTCAGTAATCTCCCATGGTTCCCAGAATGGAATACAATGCTCTGGATATGTTTTGACCATGGCAGAGCATAGCAGAACTATCAGCTTTGTATATCTAATGCAATTAGCTTTTTTGGTGGCCACAGTATATTATATTGAGCTTTCAGCACATTAAGTAAACTTTCATTATCTTTTTTTCAAGCAAACTGCTCTTAATCTAGAATGATAAAGCTGATTTTTTGAACTCCAAAGATTTTACATTTGTCCACTTGAAAATTTCATCTTATTAAACTCACATCAGTGTTCAAGTCAGTGAAAATCTTTGTGGATCCTTATATCTACTATGTTAGCTATCCCAGATGACTTTGGTCAGATCCTAGTGTTAACTGTCTTACCAGTCTCTAGGTCATTATTTCTCTTTTCTCATAAAGTTCAGGCTCTTGCTTCACCATTTTCCTCTCCATACCAACTTTTGCCCTTATACTAGAGATACACATACTGATGTGTTCAAATATTCTAATCTAATTCTACTACTTAACACTCATGACCTATTCCTCCACAACCTTAGCCAAGTATAGGGATAGTCATGTCTTTGTTCCATCAACAACCGTAAGCGTTCCACTTCCATGATCCCAAAATTCTAAAATTCCTTTATCAAGTCATAACTTCCTATAATTCTACCTCTTTTTATGCCTTAAAACTTCTAAACTTATTTATTTTTCCTTGGATTTCCAATTCCTTCATTCTTTAAGATTTTTCTGGATTATCACCTTCCTAATCTCTATCCTATGATTAATGAATTCAATTCTCTTTTCAAATTGTTCTCTTAAAGTTTACCAAAGCCCAATCATGGATTAAAATAGATACCATTCTGTAATTTTTTTTAGATGATACTCCTAGTACTGCTTTTCTCATTCTTTTAGACTATAAAAGCTGCTCTATTTCTTCTAAGGGATCTTTGCCTGTAGTGGTATATGTAGTGATGATCATCTGAATTAAATTAATTCACTTTTTTTTTCCTGAGGCTGGAGTTAAGTGACTTGTCCAGGGTCACACAGAAATTCATCCACTTTTAAGTTCACTGAGATTGGAGATGTCAATGTTTCATATTTCTGTCTAATGTTTGACCATATCCAGCTTACCTTGTCTTTCCCATGCAATACTGATTGCATTTCCCTTTCATCATGAGACACATCCTCAACTAAGCTTCCTTTCAGTTTTGTCACAGCTGTTTCAATGAGTACTAGAGCTACTAGTAGTTGAACTTATTTTTCCCCAGTAGTGTCCTCGACTTGTTCTGACCTGAAGGACTCATCTTCTGATGTTGTTTCTTTTATCATTTTAGTATTGCCATGGGGTTTCCATGGCAGATATTGGCCTGATTTGTCACTTCCTTCCCCAGTGGATCATCTTTTTTTTCTCAGAGATTAAGAAGAGGTTGGGGCAGCGAGATGGGCGCAGTGAATAGAGCTTCAGTCCAGGAGTCAAGAAGATCTGAGTTCAAATCTGAACTCGGACATTTAACGCTTACTAGTAGTGTGACCCAGAACAAGTCACTTAACTCCAATTGCCTTTCAAAAAATGAAAGCAAAATTAAGAAGAAGTGGCAAAAATACACAGAAGAACTATATAAGAAAGATCTTTTCATCACCAACATCCACATTGTGTGGTCTAGAGCCAGACATCCTGGAGAATGCAGTCAAATGGGCTTTAGAAAATATTGATAATAAGGTTAATGGAGGTTATAGAATTCTAGATGAGCTATTTAAAATCCTAAAAGATGCTGCTGCTAAAGTACTAGACTCAATTTGCCAGAAAATTTGGAAAACTCAAAAGTGACCACTGAATTGGAAAAGATCCATTCACATGGCAATCCTAAAGAAAATCAATGCAAAGGAATATTCATATTATTAAAACAATTATGTTCATTTCAAGTGTCAACAAAGTTATGCTTAGTTATCTTCTGCAAGCTACTTTTCAGCAATATGTGAACTGAAAACTACCAGAACAGCAGACTGGTTTTTGAAGAGGCAGAGGAACTAGAGACCAAATTGCCATTATTTGCTAGATTATGGAGAAAATCCATAACAAGGGAGTTCCAGAAAAACATTTATTTCTGCTTTACTTACTGCACTAAAGCCATTGATTGTGTGGATCACAACAAAATGTGTCAAGTTCTCAAAGATGGGAGTACCAGACCATTTTTTCTTGTCTCCTGAAGAACCTGAATATAGATCAAGAAGCAACAGTTAGAATCAAACATGGAACAATGTATTATTGGTTGAGGATTGGAAAAGGAGTACAGCAAAGCTGTATTCTGTCACTTTATTTATTTAACTTATTTTTGCAAAGTACATTGTGCAAAAAGCCAGATTGGATGAATCAAAAGCTGGAATTAAAGATTGCCAGGAGAAATATCAACGTTTTCAGATATGCAGATGATACTACTCTAATGGCAAAAAGTGAAAAGGAATTAAGAAGCCTCTTGATAAGAGTGAGAGAGAATATAAAAGCTGCTTGAAGCTTAACATTAAAAAAAATAAAAAATAAAAAAACCTTAAGATCTTGGCAACTGATTCCATCACTTCCTGGCAAACAGAGGGAGAAGAAATGGAAACAGTTTCAGATTTTACATTGTTGGGCTCAAAAATTACTGCAGATGGAGACTGCATCCATGAAATTAAAAGACACTTTTTCCCTTGGAAGGAAAGCCATGACAAAACTGAAGAGCATACCAAAAAGCAGAGATATTATCTTGCTGAAAAAAGTTCATGTAATCAAAATTATGGTTTTTCCAGTAGCAATGTATGATTGTGAAAGTTGGACTATAAGGAAAACTGAGTGCCACAGAACTGTCAATTTTTTGAATTGCGATGCTGGAGAAGACTTGAGAATTCCTTGGATAGCAAGGAGAGCAAATCAGTTGGTACTTAAAGAAATTAATTCAGGCTAGAAGCTCAAATAATTTGGCTATATAATGAGAAGATGGCACTCATTGGAAAAGGAACTTGATGTGGGGAGAGACTTTGAAGGCAAGGAGAATAGTAGATGATGAGATGGATAGATAGTGTCATAGAAACAATGAACATGAACAGATTTTGAGAGAGAGAGAATGAAGGATAGAAGGGAGGCTGGCTCTTATGGTCCATGGAGTAACAAAGATTTAGACTGAGCAACAAGAACAAAAATCCTGGATTACCCTAATTATGTCCCCTTGTGCTGTTGAACAGAACTGGAGGAAATCATGCAACCAAGTAGAGTGGTCCATTACTAATTTATGTTAGCTAATCTCATCCCTTTTTTCCTCCTTAAAATTGATTCTCTAGTCCACTACCTCTAGATGCTGTTCCAAACCTTCTCTTTGCTTTAAGTCTTCCATTCAAGCCTCCCCCACTATCTTAGCTGAGAAAATAGAAACAATTTTATTGTTTCTTCTTCTCTTCATTTCTACATCTCAAAATCTTTGACTTCATTCTCCATTTTCTCCTTTTCCTCATTCTCTGATGAAAAGATGTTGCTTCTCATACCTTTTATATGTCCTCTTGATTCTATCTCATCCTCTTTTCAAGTATATTGCCCCTATGATTATCTCCCTTCCCTTCTTGTCTTCCATTTCTCCCTCTCCCTAAAGAACATTAACTTGATCCTTAAATTCTCTGTTGTTTCTATGCTTGTTGCTTCCACTTTCTGATACTGCTCACAGATGGCTTGCCTTCCAATCTGTGTCTGTTTTATGGCTTCATTTCCCATCTCCTCTCCCCTAAACATGGGTATCCCAAGGCTGTGCCCATGTATCATTTTGTCTTCTCTCTCTACACTTTCACTTGACCTTATAATGCTCTTTATATGACCTTATAAACTCCCATGATCTTCATCAAGCTTCAATGATCATTTCTATGCATATGATTCCTAGATCTAGATATCCATTGTAGACTCTCTGCTTTACTCAATTTATGTACTCCAAATATCCAGTGGACTTTTCAAGATGAATGTGCCATTGGCAGCTCAAAGTCAACATTTCAAACAGAACTGATTTGCTTTCTCTCCATTTCCAACCAACTTCCTTATCCCTATTAAGGCTGATACACCTTTCCAATCACCCATGGTATTTATTATCCTCAGTTCTCCACTCTCCCTTGTCCCCTTTTTCATTCAGTTGATAAATCTGGACATTTCTCCTTCCACAACGTCTCTTACAAACATCCCCTCCTCTCTACTCACACAGTTAACAACTTAGTTTAGGCTCTTATCCTCTTTCCTAGACAATTATAACAATTTTTTATTGCCCTGAAATTCATCCCACTCCAATTCATTCTTCACAAGCTGACAAAATATTTCCTAAAGCACAGGTCTGAGCAATAAACTACAGTGTTTCCTTATTGCTTTTAGGATCAAATAAAAACTCTCTAGTTTGGTATTTTAAATACTCTTCAGTCAGTTTATCCACTGGCTTTTAAGGACTTCTAGATTAATCAAGGATTTTACTGAACTTATTTTAAGGCTAGGATTGATTGATTTAATGTTCTCAATACCATAAGGTATCAAGGCATAGTATCATGGTACTTTAAGTGGAATGAAATGATTTGATTGACTCAATCTACGCTCACCCTTTTAAAAAGGAAAAAAAAAAATCAAAGCGTTCAAGTAGTTTACATTCTATCAGAGGTGTCCTTATAGAAGGATATACAGAAGACATACACAAAAAATACAAGATAGTTTTGGAGAGGGCAGTTAGATAATACAGCAGATAGAGCACCTGACCTGGAATCAGGAAGACCTGATAGCTGTGTGACCCTGGGCAAATCACTAAACCCTGTATGTCTTAGTTCTTCGTCTATAAAATGAATGGGAGAAGGAAATGGCAAACTACTGCAGTATCTCAACCAAAACAAAACAAAACAAAACACAAACCTAAACAGGGATATAGGACACCACTAAAAAACCACAACAAAATAACAAAAAGGTTTGGGAAGGAGGATTTTAGCAGCTGGAGGTTTCAAGAAAGGCTTCATGTAGAAAGGAGTGCTTGAGCTGTTCTGGAAATTAAAAATTAAACTTTTATAGGTAGAATTGAGATGCATTCTAGGTATGGGGCACAGGAATGGGAAATGGGAGAGTCCTGGGCTTGTGGCAATATAGAGAGATTATTGGCTGAATGGCAAACTTACAGAATCTTTCTGGAGAGAAATCGAGTAACACACAGTAAAAATTACACACTGCCCTTTCACTAATCAACACTTTAACCCAATCATTTCATTAATGATGCTATGCTATGAAAGTCTTATCAAAAACATGAACTATATATTTAAAGATTTCATGACATCATTATATATAACTACAAAAAACTGGAAAGAACCTAGATGTCCAAGAATAGGGGAATGGTAAAATAAGGTGTGATATAGTTACATAATGAAATGCTATAATAAAATTAGGAATAAGGGAGAATACAAATAAGTATGGAAAGACCTTTATGAAAGAATGAAAAAACAAAAATAAGAAAAGAGTGAGAATGATGATGTTCACAGTATGACCACATAAGGAGAAACATGAATGAGAAAATCCTAATAAGGATTTGGAAAGGTTGGAACAATTGTTCTGATGTTTTATATGCTGAAGTTAATTTTGTTCACATGAATGATTTGGAAGAAGTTGAAGTCCTTGGAAAGTCACTGGATAAAATGAATTATGATACACAGGAGATGTTTTTGGATTGACTGAAGAAACTCATTCGTGTCCTGAGGCTTTTGTATCAAGTAGCTGACCAGTTCTAAGCCCTGGAAGATTCCAATGGAGCAGTTCTCACCAAGCTCCCAAAAGGTAATTGGCAAACCTTTCAAAACAGAACCATTATCTTTGCTCCCAAACCCCCTCCACTTTCAAACTTCACTTATTTCTGTCAAAAAACAACAACACAAAAACAAAACAAAACAAAAAAAAAAAAAACATCTTTCTACTTTCTCGGTTTTATAACCACAGCATTAACTCTTCATTCTCCCTCACTCCACATATTAATCAGATAAATATTTATTAGGCATCTACTGTGTATTAGGCACTGGGGATACAAATATAAATAAAAACAAGGGAAGTTCATGCTCTAGAGAAGCTTGCAATCTAATGGGGAAAGACACAAAGGACACTGAAGAGTATCAAGGAGACCCAGAAGCAGCGTGCTGGTGGGAAATGGGGCAGTGCTTAGCTCCCTCTTTCTTTTAATAGCTTTTTATTTTCAAAATATAAGGAAAGATAGCTTTCAACATTTACCCTTGCAAAACTTAAGTGTTCCAAACTTTTCTCCCTCTCTTCCCCCTTCCCTAGACAGCAACCTAATAGAGGTTAAACATATGCAATTCTTCTAAGCCTATTTCCACATTTATCAAGCTGCCAAGAAAAATCAGATCAAAAAGGGAAAAAGTGAGAAAGAAAACAAAAAGCAAGCAAACAAGAAAGGTGAAAATACCATGTTGTGATTATACATTCAGTTCCCATAATCCTCGCTGGATGCAAATGGCTCAAGTTCTCTTTCTGAATGCCAATGGCTCTATCACAAGCCTGTTGGAACTGTTAGCCCCCTCTTTCAACAGAGCCGCAGAGGTCCACGGCCCAGCAGTCCAGGCCAATTCAATCTTGTAGCAAAATGAAACACAGACAGTTAACTGCCAAGTCTTTTCGATTTCTATTATCTCTTGCTTCTGACCTTCTCCCACCTGTGTTCGCTCAGGTTCCCACATCACTGCTTGCTTAGATTGGCTTTTAGATTGATTTTTCTGCTTTTATTCACTACTCCATCCCTATGATTCGGCTGCTAAAGTGGTTTTCCTTAAATGCAAATCTGACCAAGTCATACAGATCACTGCCCCTGTCCCTAAAAGCCACCATCACCACTTTCTGGTTGCCTCTAGGGTATCCCACAGAAATGCTTCTGCTCAGTTTTTAAAGCCCTTCACAGTCCGGCTATAAACCTCTCTGTCCAACCTGCTCGTGTTCCTGAGGGCAATCCTGCAAAGCCGCCCTGGCTCTGGCCCTTCCACATGACTGGCCATCTCCGAGTCTTTCACTGCCATATCCCGTGACTGGAATATATATTTCTTCATCTCTGCCTCATGGATCCTGTTCTTGCTAAGACTTTCTTGATCCCCTTAATAGGTAGTGTCCTCCCTCTTAAACTATCTTGGGTTTTTGCAACTCCCCATTTTATTTCTATCTCTTCTGTACATCCTTAGGTGATGGGGGAACTGTCCAATGGAGCTTGCACATCATGTTCTTCCCGACACTCCTCCATGGGAACGTTGGGTGAATGTATGTCTAAGGAAAGCCCTGGTGCACTGTCGGCTGCTGAGCCCTGAGGAATGAGCAGCTGGCCAAAGTGATCTCTCTGCTTCCTGTCAGTGAGCAGGGCAGGGGCAACGGGGGGCTCCAGTTGGGGGGGTGGCACTAGCAGCCAACCCGTGGCTGGGAGCTCAGCGAGGGGGATCTGGGTGTTGGTCATCAGAGGGGAAGGAGCCCTGGAGAGGCCTCCAAGGTCGGGCCCAGCTGAGCAGCGGATGGCCCCGCAGCCCACGTGCTGTGACTGGCAGCGGGGGAGCAAACCTGGAGCAGGGAATGCTTCCTAGCAAGGGATGGAGGTTAGAGCAGAATTGCCCAGTTTCCAGGAGCTTTTTATACTTCTTGCTATTTCTTTTCAGTAAATATCATTTTGTAAAGTTAACTGAGGGTGCTGCAGCGGCCAGAGGGCTGGGCCTGCAGTCAGGGAGGCTTCTTTCTGAGTTCAAATTTGGCCTCGGACACTTCCCAGCGGGGAGACCCTGAACGAGTCATTTAACCCTGTTTTTCCTGAGCTGGCAAATGATTCCAGTATCTTTGCCAAGAAAATCCCAAACGGGATCAAGAAGAGTCAGACAGACGGAACAATAATGAAAAAGCTGCCGATGTTAACCTGAGATACTCCTCACTGCTTTCTGTTACCGGTGATTCCTCTTGGGACAGTCTGTCAGAACGGGGCTCAGAGAGCTCCCCGGAGCGCGCTGCTCTGGCCTCCGCTGCCCGGGAGCTGGTCAAAGACAAGGACCCCGGATTCACGGTGCCTCCCGTGTACAAGCCCCTTTTAAGCAGACGTTTTCATGTATTATATGTGTGTCCCAGTGCTTGCCACTCACTAAATACAGAATGATTGACTGAAGGGGAACTTATGAGATTACAGCTAGAAAGGTAGAAGGAGGAATGAAAAAGCATTATGTCGCACTTTTGGATTGCCAGGTCCCCCGGGAATGCACCAGGGACAATGCCTCAGCTCTGGGGGCAGTGCCCAGTGCTACCGCGAAGGAGAACTGGCCCGTGTTGGCTCATTCTGGCTCCCTGGCTGCTCCAGAAGCTTCGGGGTTATCGATTCTGTGGCTCTGCCTAGGGTGGCCATGGCCTGGGACGGCCCAGCCAGGTGAGCGCGCCCTTCCTTACTCATTAACCGCGCCGGGCTCCCGCCCAAAGAGGAGGACTCTCAGACTGGGAGGATTCCTGCGGAGGGATCACCGCGGCCGGGCCCCGGAGGAAGCTCTAGGGCTGCTGCGCCTTCTCCTGAGGGAGACAAGCAGAGCAATCTGACACCCCGGCCGCGGAGGGATAAACTGATGCACGGAGGGAGGCCCGACTCCCGGGGAAGATGAGCCGGCAGCCGGCACCCGGGCAGGAGGGCGGGTCGGCCTGGTGAGAGAGAGGGCCTTTGAATGCCAAGCCAGGCCGGCGTTGGGTTCTGGGGGCCCTGGGGAGCCCCTGGGGCTTAGGAAGGAGCAAAGTTACTTTGGGGGCTAAATGGAGGAGGTGCGGGTGACCGCCAGCAGGGGTCAGAGGCCACCACCCAACACCCCACTGACGGGAGCGCCCACGTGTCCACAAGGCCCGGATCTTCCCCTCTTCCCTGAGGTTACGTGGCCTCCCGACCCGGGCTGCTGGTCTCACGTTCCCTTCTCATGACACCCTGGGATCCCCCGGAACGCGGGTCACGTGTGTGGTTTTGGTGGCTGGACCTCGCGACATCGGGAAGGGAGGTTCTAGTAGGAGGGAGCTGGTTCGAGTCCTGTTTGACACTTTTGGGGGGAGGCGTTGGGGTAAGTCACTTCAAATTCTCAGGGTGTTTCCTCAAATGAAGGCTGTGCTCCTGCTCAATACTATTATCCCCCGGCGGGTACAGGTCGGCGGGGTCGGGGTCACCGCGAGCCCACAGCCCCGTAGCGCAGCCTCTTCGCTTGGAAGCCCGAGGCCAGTGTCAAGCGGCGGGATTCGCACGCAGGCCCTTTGCCTCTGGAGTCGGGCTCTCCCCCCATCCGGGTGCTTGGCGCTGTCAGGGTAACTGGGGACTCCAAAGGCGCCTCCCGCAGAGCACGTGACTGGGATTGGGGAGAGTGGGGAGAGCGATGGGTCTGGAGTCAGAGGTCCTGGATTCGAAATCTGCCGGTCCCAAGCCCGCCCGGGGGCGGAGCACGCTGGGCACTCGCAAGATACTACTTACCTCGCTGCGCCGCGGCCTCGTCAGTCAGGTGACCAGGCTGGACCGCGTGGCCTCTGAACGCCCGCCCCTCTCCACACCTGCGAGCCGGAGGACCTCCTTCAAGCCCCGCCTCAAGTTACTCCCCCTCAGCCTCCGCCCCTAGCGCGCGAAGGGGCGGGGCCTCCTGTGCGTCGCTATAGCGACGGCGACAACATGGCTTCTCTGAGCTCGGGGTTAGAGGGTCCTGACCCCGGGTCGCTGAGCGCAGAGCAGCTCTCCCGACTGCGGGATTTCAAGGTGAGCACAGCCCCGGCGTAAGGAGGAAGGGCGGGGGGAGGGGTGGTGTGTAAGGTAATGTGGACACCGTACGGAGGGGCCCGGAGAGGAGCGAGAGGTGGGCTGAACTTCGTTTCCCGACCGCCCCTCCTCAGGGAACCCGGATTCGGTCGGAGAAGTGGGAATGGGCGGGGCTTCTTCTCCCCTACCTCCTTCCTTAGCCACGCCCCTGCCTCCCTCTCAGATCAGCACGCGCATAGCGAACGAGAAGTACCTGCGCTCGCACAAGGAGGTGAAGCTGCTTCTGAGCGGCTTTTTCAGGTAGGTGGCTGGCTAGACCTCCCCGGCCCCGACACGCCCCCACGCACGGCCCGAGTCCGGGCTGCCGCCGCCCGGAAGTGGGCGCCCCATCCTGGGAGGGAAGCTCAACTCTTGAAACGATCGGTAGAAACTTCGTGCAGCGCCCCAACCGTCGTAAAGGCGGGCAGCGCTGCGAGGAAAGGAATCCCCCTCGGCCCATTGGGGCCATTCCCCACGTTACTGCGGGCCGCCCCCGGGGAGGCACGGGGTCTCTCGGTGACGGGCGCGTCTTCCGGGGCCAGATGAAGGCACGGACGAAGTGCGTTGGGGCGCGGGCCCTGTGTTACGCTGGAAGCCCAAACGAGGGGCTCCCCGCTAACCCCTTCCCTACTTGTGGTTAGGTTCATTATATAGGAACCTAAAAGGATGGAAAGAAATGGATTACGCTCTGTCCCTGTTACTCCGTAAAGAGATTTTTAAAATTCAAGAACAAATTGGAGGGGGGGGGTTTGGAGAATAAACCCGTTATCGTTATCTAAGGCAGTGAAAGTGAGGGGTCCGGGTCTTGGTCCTGCACTTGGCAGCTGGGGGGGTGCAGAGGCTGGGTTTGTGGTCTGGCTCACCTTGCCAAGTTCAGCCCTTAATCCAGATCTACAGGGACTCAGTTGGAGAAGGCGGGGATCCAGGGGAACACCTGAACGACATAATTGCTAAAGGCCCGGCTCTGCCACAGGCTTGGTCTATGGAGGGCTGGGGAGGCGGAAGGGGGAGAGGGGGACGTGCTAGGAGGTAAGAGGAGCTGGCCGGCGGGCGAGTTTCTCCCACTTGGTCTGAAGAAAGTCCAAGGGGAGGCTGTTTGTCATGAAGGTGCAGTGGGGGTAGAGTGCCAGAGGTGGCCATGGGGCACGTTGGTCACCAGATGACGCCTTGTCCCCTTCTCTTCAGATTCTTTTGGTGCTGTGTGGCAGGGAAGATGGGAAATGGTGGGAAGTGAATAGTTAGGGTTCGTCTGCTCTTTATGGCTGCATGGCAACAGAATGAAAACATTGTTTTTCATTTTTTGGATGCTTCAGATGGCTCTGCTGGGAGAGGGTTCCCGAGCTTGGGGGAATGGAACCCGCACCCCACGTGCCTGCCCTTCAGTATTTTGTAGGGTTTGCCTCCGGGGTATTTAGCTGCCTCTCCATAGTCTTACACTGGCAGAGCGGTCTTCCCAAGTTGGATCTTTCAAATCCTATTTTTTTTACTGGCATTCAGTCACAGATCTTAAACATGTATTATTTATTGTAATGTACATATTAACATATGAGAATATATGCAGAATATGTGTGCTCAGGTATGTAAAATATGATAGAATTTCAAACTTAGGGATAAAAGCTGGGAACTAATTTATTTTACATATTTTAAACCTCAGGCTTAGTTTGAAGTACATGATGTATTACACAGTAATTTTCTCTTTTATTAGACCAAAAAAAAAAAAAAAAAGGGCAAAATCTGGATTTTGCTGGATTCGAGAAATTCTCAGACATAAAAAAGCATTACTTTATTTCGTCAAGACCTGACACAGGATATGTGGCTGATACCTGAGGGGGAGTCTAAAAGCTGGAAAAGTAATACAAAGAAAAACAATGAATTGCAACTCCTAGGCTGAAATAGCACCACCTGTATTCTATAGTTCTCAGTATAAAATAAGATGGTAAACCATGGCAATCTTTCCTTTTTAAAGAACTTCACACCATCTATCTCCAATTTCATAATGTAAATCATTAAGAAAGTAGAGTTCATTTTAAACCAACCTGCTTATCCCATAAAGTGAGAGATAACCTGCATGCATTTCATTTGTGAGTAGTTCTTCTTAATCTGGGAGTCCAGGAGCCACAAAAGGTGTGTGGATAAACTTCAGGAAACTCAAATTCAGATGGGGAAAAATTACATCTTTACTTCAATAAAGTTGATTTCCTTTGTAATCCAAAATATTTTATTTTATGCATTTGAAAATATGATTCTAAGAAGGGGTTCTAGAGACTCTAGAGCCCAGTGTAGAAAACATAAGAATGTTTTTCTGTCAAGAATAGATCAGATTATAATCAATTTTTTAGTAAAACCAAAAACCCAAAAACCCCCTAATTATGCCATGAATCAACCTTTCTTTCTAATGAGAATGCCTTATGAAATCAAGAACTATTTGTTTTTAAGTCTTTTTTCCCTTTCTCTTACCCTTTTGTATTCTCCAGAGAAATGTTTTTGAAAAGACCAGTGGACATTCAAGAATTTGCTGCAGGTGAGATTATAATTTTGGGGCGTTTGAACAAATTGGGGCAAAAGCTATTGCAGCTTTAGACTGGCAAAGTCCCTGCAGAATAGGGTTTATTTGGTGGGATCCTGGCAAGTAGGAGCCCCTTTTTTTCAAGGTCATTTCTTCATACTATGGACAGATGAAAGATGAGGCAGAACATCCCAGGGGAGGTAGTTGTTAAGTTCTACACCAGTGGTCCTCAAACTTTTTAAATAGGGGACCAGTTCACTGTCCCTCAGACTGTTGGAGGGCCAGACTATAATAAAAAGAAAAACTCACACTCTGTCTCTGCCCCTCAGCCCATTTGCCATAACCTGGCGGGCCACATAAATGTCTTCAACAGCCGCATCTGGCCTGTGGGCCGTAGTTTGAGAACCCCTGTTCTACACCATAGCCTCCATGCACAAGTCTTTTTGTCCCTAAAAGTGGGAGGGGGAGGGGAGAAGGAAAGGAAGAAGGAAGGCTCCCTGATGCATTCCATCCCTGGGATAAACTCCTACCTCACCTCTGCCTCTTATAATCCCTTTCTTTAGGGATTCAGTTCAGTGCTACATTGTACAGAAAGCTGATCCAGTATCCAGATGCTAATACTCTTATGTCTAGAAATTATATTTAGTTTTGTGTATGTTTTTTTTTTTGTAAGACCATAAGCTCTTTGTGGCCAGAAACTTTTTTTTTTTTTGTCTCTGGATCCTTAGAACCTAATGGTACTTGGCACATAATAGTTTAAATGTTAAGTTAAACAAAGGAAGCAAGAGTTCTTTGGTGCAATAGTATTTGGTTAGGAAGTGGTGGATGTACAGGCCAGATGACCTCATGGCCCCTTTCTACTAGACTGAAGAATTATTAGTAGATTATCTTCAATGCTATTTAAGCAAATTACAACAAGCAAATATTGCCTGATTCATACTCTGCTGTCTGTAGGAAATCTTGGTGGTGTCTTCCTGAGGTCTGGCTCCCTGTGAGAGGATAATCTCAGAAAGGGTGAGAAAGAAATGAACTAGGGAGCAGAAAAGCGCAGAAAATCTTTCTTCAGAATTTCCCTTGGGCATCAGCAGGTAGATAAGCAAATATAGTTTTTTTTTTTTTTTTCCCTGAGGCTGGGGTTAAGTGACTTGCCCAGGGTCACACAGCTAGGAAGTGTTAAGTGTCTGAGACCAAATTTGAACTCTGGTCCTCCTGAATTCAAGGCTGGTGCTCTATCCACTGTGCCCCTCAAATACAGTTAATTAAACCAAGGGAAGCTGAGTCTTTGGAGAAAGGGAACTTTTCCCACAAAGTCATGACATGATGTTGAGATTCACTTCTCTTTCTTACAGTATTGTAAACGGTTTGCACCACATCTTTGCCCCCCCACTCAAATTACTTCTTTTTGCTTAACTCAGACTACTTCACAGATCCAAGACTTCCTGGGAAGATACAGATGCAATTAATTGAATTACAAAAGCAAAAGCAATTAGCAGAACCATGATGTTCAGCTATTGGGAACAAAGGTGAGAGAAAATCTAGCTTTTTGGATTTTACCACACCCACTGAAGCTTTATTGTGAAAATATATACTTTTGTGTCCAGAGCTTAAAAGACTGTTGGCAGAAATAGTTGGTACTTCATTTCGTTGAAGTTTAGTGGAGGTGAAGAGAGCAAGGAGAGTCAATGTGTTAGGAAAAGCAAGGCATATTTGACCTAGTGAGGTAGGAGCAACTGAAGGCACAAAAAGTGAGTGAAAAGGAGACAGCTTTAGTGATTATTAAACCTTGTAAATTGTGCTTTTCCCGCTCAACTTCAGACTTTTGCCATCTCCTGTGCCTCCTTGGCAGAGAAGGGCTTGAGGGCTTTTGTCTGTCCCATACAAAAGCTCCTGGTTCATTCCCTCTCATCTGGAGATGCAATTCTTCACGGTACCAAGAATAAGGAGAGGCAGAAGCTCTCAGTTCCTTTGCTAACAAGATTATTTTCTGGTGCAAACAGTCTAGTGGCACCAATTCAGTTTTGCTGTTAGGACTGGGTGCATGATTTTTAGTCCAAGGGATTTCTGAAATAACTTTGACCTTTTTGGAGGAATGGGGCAAACTTCACATTGCTGGCATAGCTAAACCTGTTCCTGTTTCACAGGGTCATAGGACATTAAGAAATCTGCTCTGTCATCATGGGTTCGTAAGTTGCCCTGGTCTTTGCCCCTTGTGTTATAAAACTTTGCATTAAAATAGACCCTTCCCTGCTTTATTTCATTGTAGTCCTGAGTCCCTGCTCTGTTCCTATTACTGACAAGATGGTTAGCAAAGTACTGTCACTGTAGAACTCAAACGACTCCTCCATTCTTGGGACCTGTGTTCCTTCTGCAAATTCAGTCTAGTGTAGATCCCATAATATGCTGGATGTTGGTTTTGGTGCGAGAATTAAGTGGGGATTCCTCATAGTGATATGGAACACAAGTCTACATCAGTACTAGCTGCTTTTTATTCTTTACTATTACCTGACATGGAACACGGGGGTGACAATCAGCTTGCAACATTGGCCTATTGTCTTTTTTGGAGTAAAAAAAAAAAAAAAACCCTCATCATTCTCATTCGTTGTTTCTAGATCTGCCCTGGAACCAACTCTGAAACCAGGGTCATTTCCCTTCTACATAGGTTTTCCAATTCCTAAAACTAGTGTGCTGCAGCATCTCAGATGTAGAGATGGGGAGGCCCTCAGAGGTCATTGGGTCAAACCCCTTGTTTTACAGAGGAGTAAAGTGAAGCTGTCTTAGCTCTGTCTCTTTCTAAGAGCAGGGTCTTTGTCATGTCTATTTCCTAAAGTTTTGTAACTTCCTAGTACCTCCAAGAGCTGCCTAATATGCTGTGCTAAGGAAGAGCTTTTTAACTGCACTAGACCAATACAAAATTCCTATTTTTCACCTTTCATTTATTTAGCATGTCCTGTACCAACATTTTTATGAAGCACTTAAGATAACATGTAAAAACACAAAAGGAGTTTTACATTCTGTTGGGAGGAAATAACATGTATAGTGGTGGTTCCAATATAAAAGAGAGGAAGGCACTAATAACTCAGGGAAAACCTCCATTTCATTTCTATCACCAGAAAATGCAACTCCTTTCATCATACTAGCCAAGAATAACCTGTCCATGATTATTTTATGTGGGAATCTCATTTGTTTTTTCTTAAAGTATCTAGGGTCAAAGCTTAGCACCTCAAGAATCTGGCTCAACTATTTCTCATTCTCATAACTGGAGTCCCCAAGTAATCACACTTCTAAAGAGCACAATCTCTTTATTGATGATCATGATGTAGATGGTGGGTTTTGTGCAGTATCCTCCCCAAAATGGAGAGATCCTGGGGAGGTTACCTAGGACCTCCATGTCTCTTCCTCTAGCTCAGTCTGATTGTTTGGAAGATGCCTCAGGGTCAATTCACATCCTTATCACATCTACTGACTCCTGTGTTTCCCAACCAGGTCTGGAGTGAGGGCAGTAGCTGGACAGTGAAAGATACTGGAAACATCCGTGACATAGTTGGCAAATAAAGGGAATGATGTCGTGGTCTCTTGATTGTCCTTATACACTCAGATCTCCAAACTAAGTCACAGGGAGGGAAGCAAGATTTGCTCCAATGATTCCAGAGCAGGGCCTGGAGGATATCTGGTTGCCACAATTAGAAAGAGAAGTTCTTTACTGGTGGGGGATCATTTACTTGGCAGCTTGACGAGCTAACCAACGCTTGTATCTCTTGGTCTTGGGCTTCTCAAAGTTCACCACAGACATGGGGATTCTCACCGTATCAAGACCATTCACCTGTAGACAGACAGGAATGGGAAATGACACCATTCTAAGATAACCATTTAGCATTATCTCTTCAATTTGGTTTCCAATTAGAGTAAGAAAAAGGATTCACGCAAGAAGGAAACTCACCGTCACCTCACACCAGTATTCGCCCCATCTTGTGATCGGTTCTTCAGGTAGCTTTAGAGCATGTGGGGATACTACTACCCCAAGCTGCAAGACAAGATTCAATCTCAACTGCTAATGTTATATATAGCATGTGGAAATCCTACCACAAAACTGCCTTTGGAGAAAAGCCACACCAAACAGCTTCCAAAATTTTCCAGTTTAGCCCACTCTTGTGCAAAGATCTGACCAAAGCCAATTTGGGTATTGTTTCAATTTGCCATGGGGAGAAAAATAAATGGAAACAGAAGCAAGGAACCAATCCAATCTTAGGATAATCGATTCAGATGGAAAGGCTCTTTGAAGGGCCAACACACCTTCATTTCACATAGAAGGGAACAGCCTCACATGCTGTGACTTCTTGGAGTCCACACAAGATTAAAGAGCAGAGCCAGGGTATGATTCTAAGACTTGTGGTAACAAATTCATTATTCTCCATTGTACTACATAACAGATCACGACGGTGCACATTTACTATTGTGATCTCAATAAAAACCAAACTCTTCCCCCAAATCTAGCTTATATAAAAAAATGACGGTAGGTATAACTAATGCTGTTCTTCAGTGCTTATGGATTGTGGAGAGGAGACCTTCACACAATATCTGGAGTCACTAAATCAAATACTTTTTAAATAACCAGTTAAAAAAAAACAAAAAACAAAACAAAACAAAAAAAAAACCGGAGAGGGATTTTTGCAGTACCCACTTTTTCCAGGGAATTGTATAATGATCTACTACAGAATATCGCTAGCAAATGCCTGATAGTTTCCATGTTATAAATCTTTACAGCTTTTAAAGCACTTTTGTACAAATTTATCTTTTGTTTTCAAGATGATCCTATGACACACAAACAGATCCAGTCTTATTATTCTCATCTGACAGAAAAGGAGGCTGAAGGCTTAACCTATGATTTGCCCAGAGGTCAGATCCAAGTAAAAAGCAGATCCAAGGCCAATTTTCTTTCCATTCCACACACCAATAGCAAATCTGATCAGTACACTTATGTTTTCCTAACTGCTTTCTCTTTACCTAGAAAATAAAATCATTTCTGCCCTCTCTGCCCCCAAACCTGAATGATACCATTCTGAAGCCTGTTAGCTAAGGAATGCCTTTTATTTCTATTAGCCCCTTCCCCACTTTCCCCTCCAGCACAGAAATCTGTGACTGCCTAACAGATGTGGTCATCAAGCAATGCAAACTCACATTTTTGAAAAAGTGGCGGCAGACAATTTCAGGATTCAGCTCCCACTTGACATTATTCTTCATTCCTACTTCCAGGTGACATTTTTTGAGGAATTTTAGTGTCTGAGAGGCAGTGGAAGAAGGAAGGTGAGGAATGAGTTTGGAAGGATGGAGACATCACAGCAGGGAGTTCTGTACTAGTTTAGGGAGGAGATACAATTTATGCATTTTAGCCAATTGGGTGTCTTAAACTTATGATCCTAGAAGACTAATAAATTCAGCTTTTCTGACTATTATAGGAGGATGGCTTAGCATTAGTATTACATGGGAAAGCCATCCCTACATTGGTAAATATCCCTTCCTGGATAAAGTTCAAATTCCTTCCACTTGGAATTCAAGATACTTTACAATCTGGTCTGGCCATCTACTTACTTCTCAGCACACTTAGAACTCTCTGAAGTTCTTTGGGAGGCTTTATACCTCCCAGGGTTGTTGTAAGAATCAAATGAAATAACTCTAAAGCATTTAGTATAGTATTTCACACAAAATAAGCACTATATAAATGCTAACAAACTAAACAAGCTCACTGAGGGCAATGAGTATGACTATATTTCCTTATATCTCTCCAAAGGACCTAGCGTTGTCAAGGATTCCTCAGTGGTAGCTCCACAAACTGGGGCTTGTTCCTCCCTGTTTTGACTCCATTTCCTCCCCCATCTTCATATCACTCTTAGTGATTATTAGGATTCTGGAGGACTGAGGAAAAAAAAAAATTAAAAGTTGCTTCTTATTAGGAAAGATTGGGACTTTTGTAGGAGGCATTCAAATTCTGACTGATGGGTCCCCACTCACCGTCACTCCATTCTTGGTCTGGAGCTTCTCCATCTTCCCTTCCTGCCGCAACTAGATGAGATAAAGAGCCACGGGGGAAAAGAAAAGAATCCAGTGGTAAATATTTCCCTCTTGCTTGAGAAGGCAATAGTTTTGAACTTCTTTATCCCATTCCTTCTTTCACTTCTATGTTTTCAAATTAAATCTCAAAACTGAACTAGATAACCCATTCTCCTCCCAGGAAGATTGAGGGTTTTAACCATTATTTCCATTGCCTGTTCATCCCCCTTGCTCACCTGTTTCTCTGCCTCAAACATCTTCTTGTTCTCTGGAGATGGGTACACAGCCAGACCTTGAGGAAGCAGTTTATTCCGACCCAATGACTTCTTCACTGTGACAACAGCACCTCGGATCCCAAGGTCTGCCAAAGGAAATGATAATAAATACTGATTATATCAGATAACTCCAAAAGGGAGAGCAAACGAAGAGGTGCTCTTATTTGAAATTAATTTGTTTTTAGAAAAGAGAAATATGGAATATGTCAATTAAGGATATCCTTTGGTTTCTTTTATGTCTACTTGTGAATAGATATGATTTTCTCTACGCAGGTGTCTCCCTATTGAAAAATTAAAATGTATCACAGAAAGATTATTGGAATTTAGAGTCGGGAAAATCTGAGCATGAGCCCTTAAAGGATGTGTTTCATTCGGCAAGTCATTCAATCTTTCTGAGAACATTAGTTTCCTTATTTGTAAAGCTGGGATAATAATTAGATATATTATTTGAGGACTAAACTAAGCGTTTTTCAAATTGCCCTGTAGATATGAAACATTATAAAGATGAAATATTATAAAAAAGCCACTTAACCCCAACTGCCTCAGCAAAAAGAAAAAAAACATTCTTAGTCCCTGCCCCACATCATGATTGTGTTCTCACTTTTAAATTTAATTTAGTGCTACATGTTTATTACAAGTTAGCATGCTAGATACACTGTAGGAAATCAAATCTAGACATGACATAGAATTTGTTCTCAAGGTCCTTACGATCCAATTGGAAGAAAATGTACAGATATATATATATACTTAGAAAATATAAAGGAAGAATCACAGAAATTCAAGATTAGAAGAGACTTTAATCTGTATAACCTATAGTTGACTTGAATCTTCTCTACAAAGTAATCATCCAGCCTTCTCAAATAGGGAGAAATATTTGACTACCTCCCCTGAGGCAGCCTGTATTATTTATAGCATGTGTTCCCTTACACTGAGACTAATATGCCTCTCTAACTTGTACTACTATACGTTCTAACTTTTGGAACCAAGAACAACAAGTCTTCAAAACATAATCAGTAAGATTTATAGATCTTCTGTATGACTACTAGATCCTGAGGATAGAAAGACAACAATGAAAACAATGCTTGCCCTGAAGGAGTTTATATTCAATTGGAGTAGACATTCACAAATACATAGACAAAATAAATATATGACAACCTGCCATCAACTTAAGAAATTTTGAGAAGACACAAAGCTGGGACAAGCTTTGCTTAAAGATTAGCACACTGAACCAAATGTCATTAATAGAAACTAATCAAATCACTAATAAACATTAAATGTAAATCCTATACCTGGGCTAAAAACAATCTGCTCTGAGATGGAGAGCTAATCACTCAAAAATTATCAAGTTTTAAATAAGCACTTATTATTATTGTGCTGAGCACAAGGGATAAAAAGGCAAAAGCAGATCCTGCCTTCAAGGCACTCACACTGCAACAGAGGAGACTACAGTAAATAATTAGATACATACACAATAGCTACAAACTCAATGAAAGGTAACCTCAGAGGGGAAAAGTCAGTAGCTGGGGAGGCTAGGAAAGGCTGTTTGTAGGTGAGACTTAACCGGGATCTTTAAGGAAAGAAGAGACTGAATAGAAGAAAAAGCATTCTCCAAGTAGAACAAAGGCAGAAATGGGAGCTGGAGGGTTATGTGTGAGAAAAAGCACTAAGTCAATGTATCTGACTTACATGGAGGGGAGGAAGAGGCCTGTGAGAGCTGAGAATTATCTGAACTAAGGTGATGGCTACTAAATGTGGAGTGATAAGAGGATGTAAATGATGAGAGATTAAACAACATAATAGATATGGGGTGAGACTTGAGGATGACATTGAGGTTTCCAGAAAAATCTGTGACTAGAAGAATGGTGGTGCCTTTGACAATAACAGCAAAGTTCACAAGGGAAGAAAAAAAAAGTTTTTTGGATATGTTGAGTTTGAGATGTCTAGGGGGCATACGGTTGAAGACATCCAAAAGGTAGTTTAAAGTGAGAGTTTTTCATGGATTGTTAGCTCAATAACATGATAGCTTAAACAAAATTAATGTGATTTTTGGTTGCATTAAGGGAAGTCGGAACATGGGAGGTGACAGTCCAACTGCTCAAACTTTGTCTAAAGAAATGTGTTCAGATCTAGTTATAGCACTTTAGAAAGTACACTGATAAACTGGAGATGGGGGACTTGAACTTGGGTCACACTATACAAGGATCAGTTAAGAGAACTTTAAACTGGAGAACTGGGGAGAATCTGTGGTCATCAAACTTTTCAAGGGTTATCCCATTGAAACATATAAAAAACGGACACAAACTCCGCCAAAATCCTGGAGCTAACCCCCAGGCTCCTTTGCTCTGGAGCAGCTGCTGGAGAACGGTCCGGGGTGAGACAACAGAGAAGCCTCACGATTGCCGCTTGTGAGGATTCGCTAAGGGTCACGACTGTGGCCTGGCACGTGTCACATGCGGGGCTCACGCCGCCCGCCAGGCCTTCCCGCCGCCCCAGACCTTCGCTTACCCTCTATGGTCTGGGTCAGAATGAGTTCCATGGTCTCCTTCGGTCGGTGCTGGGTGTCCTCCACCAGCCGGTAAACCCGATGTCGCCGGCGTAGACGCGGATTCCGGCCCTCGGCGGCCAGCGGGACCTTCCACCAGCGCTCCACGATCACTGTGTTCTGCCCAACGAAGGGGAACAGAGGTGGGCTCGGTCAGGCTGCGAGGGCCGGGGCTAGCGGGCGAACCCTCCCACTCCCCCCGGGGAGCCCACCCTGAAGCTCAGAGCGCAGGTTCCTCATCCCCTCCCCCGGCAAGCCCTCGGATCCCTCACCCAGTTGTGTGAGAGACTAAAATGACGCTCCAGGCCGGGAGCTCCATCTCCGAGTCCGGGCAGCAGCCGCCCGGCCGCAGTCCGCAACAGCCGGCCAAGGGGCATCGCCATGGCTTCGGAGAGAAGAGCGCCGGCGACGGCAGGAAAGAAGGACCCCGGCCAGAAGGGCTCGCCCGAGACGCGCCTGATTCAGAGCGTACTGCGTCTGCGCATGAGGAGACAGACAGGCAGGCGAGCCTCCTTTAGAGTTTCTGTCAGGAAGGGTCCTCGGGAAGCTGGGAAACTGAGACCCTTTGGAGAAACGGTGGGCGTGTCGGACGTCCCCCCATGCAGATCTGAAGCAATTAGTCGCGTGATGTCAACCCTCCCCCCAGCTTGTCCTTAGCAGTTTGGGTACCACAATTCTAGCAAAATTAAGCAGTCCGACAGCAAAACGCAAACAAAACCGGGACAAAGCTGAGCTCCTCAGGCTGACAGCGGCATTCTTATTGTCAGGCCTCTGAGGTCAGAGCTTCCTCCCCCTCTGCCCTCCCCAAGGAAGGGTCCCTAGTACATCCGTTAAAATAACCGGGCGTCTTCGGAGACCAACAGCAGCAGGCGGTTACACCAGCCTCGGCTTATGAGGATGGGGGAAGAACAGAGTTTTTCATGTGTTAAGATACAAACAGGTTCCGAATGGAAAAGAGGTGACTTCCAACGGTCGAATTCCAGTCCTGGATTCTAGCCGTTGGAAGTTTTTCAAATAAAACCCACAAAAATTATGACAACCATTCTTATAAAAAAAAAAAAAATCAGTATTTTCCAGACTCATCTATTCTGCATATAGTGGACACTTCCTGTGTTATAGTCAGTGAACATTTTAATCCAACCTGGAGAAACAGTCGTTACTGCGTCTGTAAACCAAGGAGAATTTAAAAGACTGAGAAGGACTTACATGTACAAGAATGTTTATAGCAGCCCCTGTTGTGGTGGCAAGGAATTGGAAACTGAGAGGTTGCCCATCAATTGGAAAATGGCTGAATGTAATATGGCATACGAATGTAATTGTTTCATAAGAAATGATGAGCAGCAAAAAGCTATCAAACTGTGCATGCTCTTTGACCCCGCAGTGTTTCTACTGAGCTTGTATCCCAAAGAGATCTTAAAGAAGGGAAAGGTACCCAAATGTGCATGTTTGTGGCAGCTCTTTTTGTAGTGACAAGAAACTGGAAATTGAATGGATGCCCATCAGTTGGAGAATGGCTGAATAAATTGTGGTATATGAATGTTATTGTTCTGTAAGAAACGACCAACAGGATGATTTCAGAAAAGCCTGGAGAGACTGACATGAGCTGATGCTGAGTGAAATGAGCAGAACCAGCAGATCATTATACATGCAACAATGAGGCTATTCGATGATCAATTTTGATGGACGTGGCTCTCTTCAACAATGAGATGATTCAAACCAATTCAAATTATTCAGTGATGAAGTGAGCCATCTACACCCAGAGAGAGGCCCATGGGAACTGAGTGTGAACCACAACATAGCATTCTCACTCTTTTCTATTGTTTGCTTGCATTTTGTTTTCTTTCCTTCTTGATCTGATTTTTTTTCTTTTGTGCGTCAAGATAACTGTTTAAATATTACCCATGCATATGTTTTGTAAATAAAAAGCTTTTATAAAAAAAATGAGCAGGCTGATTTCAGAAAAACTTGGACTTTCATGAACTGATGCTGAATGAAGTGAGCAGAGCCAGATCATTGTACACAGTAATAAGAAGATTATGTGATGATCAACTACAACAGACTCTCCTCAGCAAGTGATTCAAAACAATTCCAATAGGTGTCACCCACATCTGGAGAAAGAACTATGGAGACTAAATGCAGCTCAAAGTATACTATTATCACTTTTTTTTCTTGTGATTTTTTTCCTTCTGATTTTTCTTTCACAACATGTGTGATTGTATATGCATAACATATCAGATTGCTTGCTCTCTTGGGGAGTAGAGAGGGGAGGGAGAAAAAATTTGGAATTCAAAATCTTACAAAAGTAAATGTTGAAAATTATCTTTACAAATAATTGGAAAAAATAAAATATTAAGTAAAAAAAATTGAAGGAACATTGACCTTGGGGAAAACACAAGTTATGTGGCCTCTGAAAAGAGGTTCCAGAACACTTCTTCCCTTGGATTATGACTTTGCAGTGAGGACATTTCTATCTTTCTCCCCTCAAAACAACTACCTGGGATGGGGAGAGGGGATTACTCTTTGAGGAAACATGAAATGGCTTTCAGAGAGTAACATTGGAAAGCCTGTGTGTTGTCTCTGAAATATCTTTGAGTCTTTGGGTAAGGTAGATATGCAGAGCAATAATGAAGTCCTGAGATGAGTTAGGGCCAGGGTTTCTGTCTGTGTCACAATGGGACTGTCTCTGGCCTAGCGGGTCACAATGATAGTAGGTAACAGAAGTCTCCAGATCCTCTCTCCCCATCTCATTTTGCCAAAGGGTGGCACTGAATTAAGAAACTGCCTTGTTATAGGCTGTGCCCTCCTATATATTCCCTTTCTTTTATCAAGAAAGGGAATAAACTAAACTCTTTGTTCCCATTCTGCTCTCCCTTTGCCTAACTGAATTACTGTTACAAGTACCGGCTCACCGTTCGGGAGAAGATGATGCCTTGTAACCCTTGTCTCAGAAGGTAATATTTTTAAGCTCTTCCCAAGCTACAGTTGCTTCTTTAAACTCTCTTCTTCCATCTGCATTTCAAATTTCAAAATAACTTACCAACTGGCAAGGGGTGGGAAAATACTGAAATAGGTTGGGGTGGAGAATTCTTAGTAATAAAGATGTTGGTTTAGAAAACAACAGAAGAGGATTTAATGATTTGGGGAAAGGAGATGGCATGAGGGGGTCCAGTGTTTCCCACCATGCACAGATAAGCACCTAATTTAGGCCCCTGCTTCTTAACCAGCTACATCGTAACTGAGAGGGATAACCTGACACTCCGACCTCGGTGCTGCCTCCAGTGCTCCTGAGTCCCTAGCAGGCCTCCAGGTGGGCAGAAGCACTGATCAGGGAGACCACGAGCAGCTCAAAGAGCTGTACTCGGTAAGTGAACTCTGAAGAGGACCCCCATCCCATCTCAGTACTTGCTCTCCATAGCAATATTCTAGAGGAATAACCAGTTGAAGGAGATAGTCATAATTTGTAAGGGAATTTAGAGATTTAGTTGAAGCTCATTTTACAGTTGAAAAACAGGTTCATGGAGGAGCATAATTATCCAGGGTGACAAAGTGAAAATTAGAAACCAAGTATTTTGATGTCCAATGTTTTTTCCACTTTAGTATGTCCTTCAGATGACATGTCCAGTTTTCATTTCCTTATTCATAAGAGGGAAGAGATAGAACAAATCTAAATGATAAAGAATTAGAAGAGCAAGCAGTGGGCAGGAAAGAATTTGATATAATTGCCTTGAAAACAGGACAATATTGCTATTTTGGGAAAGATTTTTTTCTGTTGGAATGATAAAATAAGAGAAGGAATAAAGTCTTCAACTTTCTAAACTCTACCAGGGAAGAATTCAACCATCTCTTAACTGTAATGCCTCTAGGGATAATTGCTAAATTGAGGTTAGACAATATGCTATCTAGATAATCTGATTTTTGAGTGTTAAATTCTGGAATTAAGGGATACTATGAAAGCTCCAGTGAAGTAATCTCACCTCACTTTTTTTTTTTTTTTTTTTGAGGGGGGCAAGTTTGGATGGCAGCATTCAGTTAAAGAAAACCCTTTTCTAACTTTAGACTTTTTTTTTCCCTTTACAGGCTGGGAACCTGACGGTGCTAGCTAATGATTCCCTGCTCCACCAGGACCCAGTACAATTAGATTTCCACTTCCGCCTCACCCCTCAGGCTTCTGCCCACTGGCACGGCCTCCTCTGTGACCATAGGCTCTTCCTGGACATCCCCTACAGGGCACTGGACCAAGGCAATCGGGAGAGGTGAGAGTAGAACTGTTCATTATTCCAAGTTGGATTACTCTCATGGGACAGCCAGGCAGTCAGCTATCCCTGAAATGTGATCTCTAGATGTGAAAGACCAAGACACATAGGGATTAAATGAAAACGAAGATATATGTAAGATGAGATGGCATACAAATGGAGCCCTGTTCCATAGATAAATGGAGATGGGCTTAAGGCACAAAAAGACATGGAGCCCTTAGGCTTCTAGAAACCGATATGGAAGAATATTTTTCCTATGGTAGGAAAGAGTCCTTGGCTTTTTACTTTACTTTGGATAAGTCTAATAAGCTGCAGAATTTGGAGTATTTACGACACCAACTTAGGAAACGTGCTCTTTGGGTTTAGGTCAAGGAAGGATCAGGCAGCAGATGAATTTGATCATAGGCTTGTCCCCTATTATTGTGTGGTTACACTCAGTAGCTTCTCTTTCTCTGGCTCCCAGTTTGACAGCGACACTGGAGTATGTGGAGGAGAAAACAGATGTGGACTCAGTGTTTGTGAACTTCCACAATGCTAGGAATGACCGAGGTATTGGGGTTGGGAAACTGCCCTGTCCACTTTCTGTCCTAACCTTGTGTTGGAGACCCTCCTATAGTTCCTTTTCCTCTGAATTGTTGAGACTGTGGGCTTGGGAAGTAATCCTTACTGGGAGTTTTCTATCTGTACTTGAGGGAAGTTGGGAGACAAAAGAAGGGTATGGAGAGGTGGAGGGATAAGAAAGTGGGTAAATTCAAAAAGGGCTCGTCTAGTGACTTGCTTTCTCCTCCCTCGTAGGTGCCTTGCTTCGGGCCTTCAGCTACATGGGCTTTGAGGTGGTTAGACCCGACCACCCTGCCCTCCCACCCTGGGACAATGTCATCTTCATGGTATACCCTCTTGAGAGGGATTGTGGCCACTTATCTAGTAAGCCTTCCTAAATACAGCCATGCTCCCACTCAAGTGGGAGAACTGGAGGTTAAATAATATGGCTCAGGCCCCAGGCATAGTGGGATCCAGAGTCCTAGGTTTTTAGGATGTGATTCAGGATACCTCCTCCCAACCCAGGAATAAAGGGTAGTAGAATCATCGATTCTTGGTTTTTGTCTTTGAAAGTAACAAAATAATAGCACTGAGAAGTGGACATATTTAATCCTGAGGCAAAAGATGGTCTAGGGCAGTGTTGCCAAACTCAGGTAGAAACTGGGCTGCACTAATTGTACAGAAAGAGCCCTGCTGACTACATATTGACTTTGAATATGTAACTTTGCTTTTTATTTTTTATCAATTTGATAAAATATTTCCCAATTATACTTGGATCTAATTCAAGCCTCACTTGGGAGTGGGGGTCACATGTGTGATGCCTCCAGTCAAGTGGGCATAGATATTGGAGTCAGGGAGGATCTTAAGCACCCATGTGACCAACCGGAGTCTGTTCCTTATCCATGCCGTGGTGACCCCCCCACCAATCTTCCAGGGTAGAGCAAAGAACTCAAAATGTGTTGCAATTTTTAAAGCACTATATACATGTGAGCTGTTATAATAAATTAACATTGTCCCCTTTGTCCATTCACTGTTTATCCTGGGAGTCATATTGCACTAAGGAAGTCGACTTGACATCAAAACCCATGTATTCTCTCCTCCTATCACTAAGAGTCTGAACAAATGGAGGGTTTTAGTCCATGGCAATAGTTCTACTGGTTCTGTCCCTTACTTTAACCCCTTAAGACAGGAAGCAAAAGCTATCTGGAGACTGATGACAAATGGACTACAATCATTTTTGCAGAAAAAAGGAAAAGCAGCATTTCTATAGCACTAATTATGCCAGGGACTCTAAACACTTTGTAAATATCTCACTAGATCCTAACAACAATTCTTTGAGGGTGCCATTATCTAATTTTCCAGTAGAGGAAACTGAGGCAAACAACTAACTTGTTTACCAGAGGGGAAATAAGTGCTTCACTGACCACACCTGATTCCCCTGGGTCAGATGCCATTTCTTCTGACAAGGCAGTATTGGAATTATCTGAGGCAGTAAAAACTTAAATTGTGGACATGGAAAAAGATGATCCACTAGCAACTTTCTACATCGAGGATACTACTCAAAGTATTCTAATGAGCTAAAAATGTTAATTTATTCTTATCTTAGTTTTCCCCTCAAATAGGGGCTGTTTTTGACTAGGATTTATGAATTTCAAAAAGTATTTTGAAAATAGTTATTTCCGTAATAATTGGCTTCCTCTGTCACCCAATGTTATTTTATGCGTTAAAAATATTCTGGTGGGGCAGCTAGTTGGTGTAATGGATAGAAAACAGCTCTGAAATCAGGAGGACCTGAATTCAAATCTGACCTCAAATACTTAATTTCTGGCTGTATGACCCTGGGCAAGTCAGTCACTTAACCTCAATTGCCTCAGCAGCAGGAGCAGCAGCAAAAAAAGAAAAAAAAAAAAATTCTGGTTGGGGTAGTCTATGACTTGACACTGACACACACACACACACACACACATAAAGAACTTATGTTTTACAATATAAAAATAAATCAAATTACTGTTCATTTCTATTAAAAACCCTTCTCCTGCCCCCGCACTCATATACTTATATTCTTTCAAACAACTTTTCTGTACCTCATCAGCTGAAAGATCTTCCTAATGTATCTCTTACTGGACAAAGAAATGGAGGCCTAGAGAGCAAATATCAGTTTGACATTGAAGCCCTGAGTTCAATGTGTCAACTATTATGATTTGAGGTCACACTGAGCAGATAGAAACCCAGAGCCCTTGTTCTCCAGGTTTCCAGTTGGGGCTTTTTCTACCACTTTAAAAACTTACTGTTCCAAAACTGGCAATTATATTGAGCCTTTTCAATACTAAGGAATGAAAAACTAAGGGGAATAATCTCTCTTTACTGGATGGGACCTCTCAAATACATATGAAATTAAAGCACCAAGGGAGAACTTGGTTCCTCATATCTACAGGCCGTCTACTGCTAATTCAATCGGCATCTTTGTGGGTCATTTTAAAACCAGAACTTTATTTTAATGATTCTTTTAAGTGGCTTACAGAATTCTCTATTTTTACATACATATGGATATGCATACATATAGTAGGCATTACACCTACCTAAGGCATTGCATCTTATAACACGTTCCTGAGATCTTGTTTTTCTACTTGCAAAACAGCCTATGTTCAAAAAGGAAAATAATTCTCAAAAATCTTGCCCTCCATAATTGGCGTGATATCACCTGAAGCTGGCAAGGGAGCATTACCTGCTTATTTCCTTGGACTATTTGATTTCAACCCTGTTGCCTTTATACTCTGCCTCTTCATCCACAGTTGGAAAAAACCCTGAGAGCTCGTGGGGGCTCAGAACTTTCTCAATTCACAACTTAAAAATTTTTCTAGTAAGTCATCTCATAAAATGTAGACTTCTGAATGATCCTTATTCTCAACTAACAGAATCCTAACCAATATTTCCCATCTCAAGTTTCAACCAAATATCCTGAATAGTGGGATGGTACTTTTATTGCTAGTAGTTGTGGGCAGTGCTAAGGGAAGCCAGGCAGCTTCTGATAGACACATACACACGCACACACATGTATAGTCTTTTTCTGAAAAGTTCTTCACTCTGCTAGTAGAAGCTGTTTTTGGTTCACAGCAGGCCAATCAGGAGGCAGCCCACAAAGGAGGAAATGTAGGTATCTTCTGTGGAATTCGATTTTCTGTTCAGCCACAGGCTCCCATGTCATACCTTGCCACTTCCTAAGCATGGACACAAATATGAGAAAGGGTCAAGATATGAGAGCAAGTCAAGCTTGGAGAATGACAGCCACAGAAAAGGATCAGGGAGAAGAGAGAATGCAGCAGCTCCCCATCCTCACCCCTCACCGTTTTCCTGCTCCATAAGACACAAATCAGAGCCCCACTCACACAGCAGGCAGATGGCTGAGCCAGCCAGAACACAGACATCAGAGCAAGTCGTCTTCTGCAAGAACACCATCATCACCAGAAACTGAAGCAGCTTCTAAGCAAAGACAGGAAGGAGAAATTAGGTAACACCCAAATCAAGTAAGCCATTCCCAAATTACTGGGTTGGGCAGAGCCAGGACTTCATCCAACTTTTCCAATTCTGGATCAAAGAGAAAGAGAAGGCAGCAACCAAGGAGTTTCAGGAGCCTAGAGTAGAAAACACTGTCAGTTACCTGATAAACTGAGGCATGAGAGAGTATGTGGTGTCTCTCCAGGGCTCTTTTTGGCCTCAGACAACAGGCTGTCTAGAGAGGCATCTGTCTCTGTGGCCTGAAGGAGTAAAAAGACACACAAGTGTTAGTAAATGAAGTGAGGGAGAAACACATCATTGCCCCAATGCTGTCAACTGTGGAAGCAGGGAAGTTTGGCTCCGGAAGAGCAAAACTAAAGCGTCTTTTGTTGGCTGGTGAAGTCGCCTCAGTTCTAAGGAGAGCCTGAGGCAGAACTCTAGGCTGTGAATTGAGTCCCCCAAAAGGTACCACCCTTTACAACCACTGGAGCTCACCCACCAATATATCCTGCAGCATCTCAGGGACAGCAGCATCTCCTTCTCCCACATCTTGGGGAAGTTCAACTGCATAACCTTGGCGCACTAGTTCTAGCCCAATGTCAAGATTCTGGAAGAGAGAAAAGCAAAAGGATTAAGAAAGATAACTTATTTTCCTAGGCTAGTCATAAAAATGGGAAAAAGGCTAGTATGGGGAATTTGGGGAAATTAACAATAATCCCCAAAGTCAAAAGACCAAGGGAATATAAGGTACTGAGTTCTTTATGCCTTACTTGTCCATTGCTTGTGTCATAAAGGTGTATTTCTGGCCAAGTAGAAATTCCTGTTTGCACATAGCTAGAAATCTTGGCCACCAGAGGCTTCCACTCTGCACAATGAGTGAGACGGTCAAATTCATCTAGTGCTTCCTCTTCCCACTGTTCACCTGGTAAAATAGGCAGAGGACTCAGTGCTGAGAATGGGAATAAAATCAGGAGACTGCCTATCTTTTTTGCAGAAGTGGTCTGAGCTCTTGGGAGTTCTATCAAGTAGCCAGACAAAATAGAATTTCCCAGTGTGCTATGTGGAACTCATTCTATCATGAGACCAAATCCCATGACTAACTTACCTGAGGGAACAATCCTTGCTAGACTACATTCTATTGCTTGGAATGGGAGGCTTAGAAAGTCACTCCTGAAATAATAATTAAAAAAA
Organism: Sminthopsis crassicaudata; assembly: GCF_048593235.1. Lineage (NCBI taxonomy): Eukaryota > Metazoa > Chordata > Mammalia > Dasyuromorphia > Dasyuridae > Sminthopsis > Sminthopsis crassicaudata. The sequence goes on from NC_133620.1 coordinate 443,284,003, forward strand.
AGGTAATTAAGACTCTTATGACAAGTTCTTCTAAAAGTCATATTGTGTCTCTGCTTTACGACTATTAACATATGAGCAAATCTCATCTATCCCTCCTTACAACTGGTTCCACTTCAAACCTCCTGAGATCTTCACAATGTCTCCAATTGAAAGGGATGAGTTATAATTAGAATTAAGATATGATCTGACTTCTTTCTCTATAGCCATATATATGACTGAAACTACTGACCTGATAGCTCTCAAATCCTTGAGTGGGCTCTCCCCATTATCTCCAAAGTCAACAAAGTAGAGATCCAGGTTTCCATTCTCGAGGGTACCCAGGACACGGGCCCGATACCAGGGTCCATCTGTAGGTAAAGGTGCTGCTACAATGTCACCCACGTGTACGGTAAGATCTTCAGGCTACTTGTCCAAGTTGGAGGGAAGAGGGGAGAGTGGCAATAGATGGATCAGACAAAAGGTGAGAGAAAAGAACAAATGTCCATGACTCATAAAAAACTGGTTCCCAAAGGGAAAGAAAGAAAAGAATGGAAAAGATAGGAGACATTTATTTCCCTCAAACCCTATTATCTCCCCAACCCTTTGGTCCACATGGCAACTCACTGATTGACTGTTCTCATAGTACTGGGTCATCTCATTGACCAGCTTGTCCAGTTGTAAACTGCGGGAGCCAATAATCTGGATCCAGAAATGGTTAGGGTTTTCGGAGGCAGATACATAGACTTCTAGATACTCATCAGCGTGAAAACTGAAGTCAGGGCTGGGGACTGAACACATTATGCAGTTGTTGGTGGCTATGACAAAACCATGCCTGGCTAATAGAAGAGGGAATTGGGCTAAAGGAGTGATTGCTTTCAGTTTTAAAAATATTCAAAATCAGAGAAATAAGGAATGATACTTTTCTTGTTCTTTTCCAATTACAACACCAAGGTCATGACATAATTCAGATCTCTAATCACGTTTTATATCCCTTCAGATGTTGGTCTCCTTTCAGGATTGTTATAGCTCCCACAGGATGCACATATAAGACTGAGCAAATAAAGCATTAGGGTAGCAAGAGATTTGTACCCTAGTATCTATTAGGATAACCGGTTTACCATTTACTATTCTATCCCACAACTTTCACTTGGGGAAGAAAAACTTCCAGACCCTGGGACTTTCCTTTGTACAGATGTCAAGAAATGACTACAAAGTAACAAATCTGATTCCACAAACCACACAAGAAAAAGTTTCTTTGTAATCACACCTCATATTGGAATGAGAAATGTTTTGAGGAATACTATATATAAATCCAAGGTAAAACAGATCTTTAAATAGTTGCAGGTTTATCTGAAGAAAAATTTTAATCCTGGACTGCTAGACTTCCAGCACAGGATTTTAAATGCTTTTTGTCACCACTTTGTACTTTGGAAATGAACTGCTATAATAATTATGAACAACTATTAGCTCAGCAATTTGCTATTTTCAAAGAATCATGATTCATTTCCAAGACAAATATAAAGTACTTTCGGTTATCTGGATATTTGAGTTATCAAAGTGAGTCTTCACCCATTTATTAGCATGGATAATCAAGCTGTCATTGGAGATAACATACTTTCAAATTTTGGCATCTCTGGACTGGCTTGGGCTCCCATGTCCTCCTGGTGGCTGTTGTCACTGAGTTTTTTTTCATGGGAATGTTCTACCCGTTCTGGTCTCAGCCCAGCTGTATCTCCTCCTCCACGGCTAGGAGTAGCAGCCAGTGATGGGGCCAGTTTCTTGCCAGTGCTCATGTCCTTAGGAAAGGCTGGCTCTCCAGCTCCTCCAGGCCCTGCCACTTCTTCTCTCTTGACACTGATGGGCTGTTTGCGCTGTACTCTGGATTCTGCTGAATGAGCAATCCTCTTCCGAAGCTCTTCATCTTCGGACACTTTTTCTAGAATAAGATGCTTGACAGAAAAAATAATCAGCTCAGATCCTCAAGTCATGAAAGAAGGGGATCTTCTCATTCAGATTTTACACACGCACACATGCATAATCAGCTTTACTCAATATTCACCTTGGCTGCTGCCACTTCCTTCTGTGTTCCTGAAATCTTTATGAGTCGCGTTAGTAGCAATGTCCCTTCTGATTCCTTGTCACAGGTAATTTTGGCCCCAGAGCTCTTGCAGATGGCACGAATGGTTTCCCCACCTCTCCCTGCAGAAAGATACATAGACAAATTCCTCTGCTTGCCACCTACTTTGCAGCAACTAGAAAAATCATTGGAAGTAAGAATAAATTTTCATTTCCAAACTGAGCCAGGTTCTTAATAAATGCCTGAACAAAATAGTTCCTGAAATCTTTCCTGCCAATATAGCCTCTAAGATAATTTTTTTCTTTTAATTTAAAAATTTCAGGTAGTTTCAATTCCTTCATTCTAAATATATCTATTTTCTTAAACCATTCAAGGAGGCTACACTTTTCAGTCCTAAAATAAGCTCTACTAGAGAGAGAAAAAGGGCATTAACCAAGTTAACAAGAAGAAGTGTATTCTAATCCTGGCTTTGGGAAAAGAGGGAATGCTAACTTTATGACTTAGAAACGTCAGTGTTGAGTCTGTTTGCTCATCTGTAAGCCAGGGATAGTATTTGCCCTGCTTACTTACACAGAAGAGTTATAAGGTACATGGAAAATCAGCTTATCAAAAACATTCTAAGTACTATTAAATGCTATAGAATTTTAAAATCTTACAGTAAAGGGCTAATACTTTCTGAGAAAGTATGTATTCTATCTTCTTTTTTTCCCCCCCCCTGAGGCTGGGGTTAAGTGACTTGCCCAGGGTCACACAGCTAGGAAGTATTAAGTGTCTGAGATCACATTTGAACTCCAGTCCTCCTGAATTCAAGGCTGGTTCTCTATCCATTGCGCCACCTAGCTGCCCCTTGTATCTTCAAAAGGTTAAAGAGAGCAGGAGCAGCCCACTTTAATCCTTTTTGAATCTACTACCCATAGTTTTCTCTAAATCTTTTTTGAATATAATTGATATTTTGGGATTGTATTTGAGACAAATTGGGGTAAAAACTCTGGTTAACATCTTTTGGATATGTCACCTAATGGAGATTACAGTGACCAAGAAAAATACCTAAGAAGAAAAAATGAAGAAATAAGCATTAGAAGGAGATAACAGTACCTATAATTCTGCCCACAGATCTCTGAGGTACTGAAAGCTGTTCATACACTGGGGTGTTCTCTGTTAGGATCTGGTGGATTGCTGCTTTGGCTTTGCAAACCTGGACAGGAAAGCCACTGATGAGCAGCACTCGTTCTTCACCTACATCTTCTGTGTCCACATCAATTCGAGCTCCAGTCTGCTTCCTTAGCTTCAGAGAGGAAAGGAGGAAAAAAAGGGAAAGTGTGTACATCTATGAATATGGCATGGCTTAGGGAGAGAATAGGTAGAGACATATATCGTTGGACATAGCCAAAATGGGAATTAGTTTTCCTTGACATATTTGTTATGAGGACTTTAGTTTTTCTTTTCTCTCTCTCTCTCTTTCTTTCTTAAAATAGGGCATGGAAAGAAGAAAAAAAAATCTTTTAATTGAAAAAAAAATTCTTTTAACTAAGAGACTTTGAGAATTGATTCTGTGGGTGCTCTAGGGAGATGGAAGGAAAGAAAATGGCTATCTAGCCAATTCCCTGATCCAGCTCCTAATTGGAAATGCAATCAATCCTTATCTTGCCTGCATTAACAGGCAATGAATAGATAATGGAAAACAATTAAATAATCAATTTAAAAATATTCAGATTTGTGATACTTTTTTTTAACCTTCAAAAAGATTTTTTAAAAAATCAGTTTTATTTTCAGCTGTCTATAATTCTCTCCACTTCCCTTGACCCCCACAAAACTGTCACAAACATGTAGAGCTGAACAAACCATCCTTTGGTCATGTCAAAAACCAAAAAGTTTCAATCTGTACTTGAGTCCTTCACAAACTATCAGGAGGTAGGCAGCATGTCTCATCACTAAATCTCTGGAATATTGGTTGGTCATCATTCTGACTGGAGTTCTTAAGTTTTTTCAAAGTTATTTGTCTTTACAATATTGTTATTAAATAAATTGTTCTTTTTAACTCTCTTTACATTTATCTTATCAGTTCATACAAGTCTTCCCAGGTTTCTCTGAACCATTCCCTTTAGCATTTCTTGAAGCACAACATGGTATTCCATTACAATAATATATCATAATTTGTTCAGCCATTCTAATTGATAGGCACCTCCATCAATTTCCAATTCCACCAGTTTCCAATTCTTTGCCACCAGCAAAAATTGCTGTTATATTTTTGAACATATGAGTCCTTTTCCTTTCTTCATTCTCTGGGTCAAAGGATATGCACAGTTTAAAATATTTTGGGGCAGAATTCTGAATTGCTTTTCAGCATGGTTGAATCAGTTTACAATTCTACCAACAGTACATTAATGTATTGTTTGTTTACCCCAGAATCATCCTAGCATCTGCTGCTTTCTTTTTTTTTTTTTTTTTTTTGTGTCATTTGCCAACCTGATAGGTATGAAGTTAAAAACCTTGGAGTTGTTTTAAGTCATATTTCTCTAATCATTAGAATTTTAGAGTATTTCTTCATGTGGTTAATTTTAGCTTGGATGCAAGCTAAACTTCATATCCTGACCATTTTCATTATTTTTAATCACAAATCAATTCCCTAAATATTTTAGGAAATGAAAACTTTCTAAAGTGACTTGCGTTATCAGCATTTTCTATAATGGAGATAAGCTAGAAGCGTTCCCAATAAGGTCAGGAGTGATGAAAGGATGCTCATTATTACTACTATTTAATATTATACTAGAAATGATACTTATAGCAAGTAGAAAAGAAAAATGCAAAGAATTGGAATTGCCAATGAAGAAACATAACTATCCTTCTTTGCAGATGATATTATGGTACACTTGGAAAATTCCAGAAAACCAACAAAAAACTAGTTAAAATAATAACAATAATATCAGCAAAGTTGAAGAATATATATTACCAACAAAGTATAGCACCAAGAGATAGGGAAAAAAAATCCTTCTAAAATAACTGTAGGCAATAACAAATACATGGAAGTCTACCTGACAAGTTAGATGGGTGACACAATCACAAAACACTTTTCACAAAAAACAAACAAAAAAAACATCTTAAATGGAAATATATTTAACTGCATATGGATAGGTTGAACCAACATAATAAAAAATGACAATTCTATCTAAATTAATTCAGTGTCATGCCCATATAGTCAGAAAAAAATAATACACACTCATCTGGGAGAATAAAAGGTCAAATATCAAGGGAATCAATGGAAAAAACGTAAAAGAAGTTAGCTATATCAATTCTAAAAGTATACAAGATAGCAATAATCATCAAAACAATCTTGTAGTGACTAAGAAATATAGGTAGATTAGTGGAACAGATTTTACATAATAGTAAATGACTATAGTAATTTAGATCCGAGCTTTTAGGAAAGAACTTACAATCTGACAAAAATTTCTGGGAAAAGTAGAAAGCACTTTGGCAGAAATTAAATGTAGACCAACACCTCACACTACATACTAAGATAAAGTTAAAATGAGTCCATGATTTAAATACAAGGGTGTGAGCATAAGCAAATTAAGGGGGAGCATGGAATAGTTTGTCAGATCTGTATATAAGGGAAGAATTTATAACCAGACAAGATAGAAAACAAGATAAAAAATTTTGATTACATTAAATTACATTACAAAATTACATTAATTTTGATTTCATCAAATTAAAAAGATTTTGCACAAAAGCAAAAAGCCAAGACTAGAAGGTAAGCAGAAAACTGGGGGAAAAATTTATAGCCAGTTTCTTTGACAAAAAACCTCATTTCTCAAATTACAAAAACTGAATCAAATTTTTAAGAATCACAAATCATTCCCAAACTGACAAATGGTCACAGAATATGAACAGGTAGTGTTCAGATGAAGAAATCAAAGCTATCTATAGTCATATGAAAAAAATACTTCAAATCAATATCAACTAGAGAAATGCAAATTTAAAAATCTCTGAGGTACCAATTCCTACCTATCAGATTGGCTAATGTAACAAAAAAAATAAATGTAAAATGATAACTATTGGAGGGGATGTAGGGAAATTGGGACACTAAAGCACTGTTGATGGACTTGTGAACCGATCCAACTATTTATGGAGAGCAATTTGGAACTATACCCAAAAGACTATGCTATGCATACTCTTTGACTAAGCAATACTACTACTAGGATTGTATCCCAGAGGTTGTTTTTTTTTTTTTTTAATAACTTATATGTACAAAAATATTTATAGTAGCTTCTTCTGTGGTATCAAGGAACTAGCTGAATAAGTCAAAGTATAAGATTGTAATGGAATACTATTATGCAATAAGAAATGATGAGAATGATTTCAGAAAAACCTAAGACTTATATGAATTGACACAAAGTGAAGTGAACAGAAGAACCAGGAGAAGCACATCTAGTATTGTAGGATAATCAACTGTGAATGACTTAGCTATTCTCAGTAAGACAGTTCTGAAGGACTCATGACAAAAAAATGCTATCCACTTCGACAAAGAACTGAGAAAGGATTCTGAATGCAAATCAAAGCATATATTTTCCCAAAGTTTTATTTTTCTTCTTTTTAAATTTTTTTTGGAGGTGGGAGGTCTGTATTTTATTTGACAAGATTAATATAAAATGTTTTGTATGATTATTGTATAATGTATTTCAAATTGATTGCTTTTCTTATTTTTTCAATTTGACAAATGAGGAAGGTAACTATTAGATATATACTGAATAGCAAGGAAAATCATCCAATCTAAAACTTAATGTTTACGATAATCTATAAAGTAAATTTCTAGTAATTTAATCCATTTCTTGAATATAAGAGCCTTACATTATAAAATAATGGCTAGGGGCAACTAGGTGGCACAGTGGATAGACCACCAGCCTTGAATTCAGTAGGACCAGAGTTCAAATCTGGTCTCAGACACTTAATACTTCTTACCTGTGTGACCCTGGGCAAGTCACTTAACCCAAATTATCTCGGGAAAAAAAAAAAGTCTTTGTTAATAAAATAATGGCTAGAATGAAAGCCATCAGTCATCAAAGGGGAGCAATTTAGCTTTCCAAAAGTGCTTTTCTCTAAAGGCAACTTATTTTCTGTATGTACATATGATATTGGGAGGGGAGGGGAAAAAAAAAATCAATGAACACATAATATCCACAAAAGCCAACATACTTACTTGTTTAATATTGGCTCCTTGTCGGCCAATAATCAGCTTCACAGCCTCCTGGGGGACCCGCATCTCTACCTCAATATCATCTTCCCCAACAAAAGTCAGACGTTCTTCTATAAAATGACCATCAGGTAAGTCCCAATGCTGAAAGCTCATATAATACCCTTGTGCTCCCTGACTTCTATGGCAAACATCTGTCAAAAATTATAAGATCCCAGAAAGAAAAGACAAGGAAACCCAATAATAGCAACAAATGGGGGGCAGCTAGGTGGCGCAGTGGATAGAACACCAGCCCTGAGTTCAGGAGGACCCGAATTCAAATCTGGTCTCAGACACTTAACACTTCCTAGCTGTGTGACCCTGGGCAAGTCACTTAACCCCAGCCTCAGGAAAAAAAAAAATAGCAACAAATGAAGGTGCTATCTGAATGGGAACTTAAAGATTACAGAAGATGTGACTAGCAGACAGGATAGCTTTGCAGACTGTTGCTTCACAGACATCAAAACAGGAAAGGATCCCTGGCCTGTCTTACAAGGAAGGTGTATTGAGTTTCAGAGAGTTTTCTGATTCTAAACTATCTCCAAAAGGAGAAGGAATCCAGAATTACCTGGATATTCTGTTCAGATTCAAGACTTTTTATTCCACCAATTTTTTGCAAAACATTTAAACCCTGAAACACAGACCATTAGTGGGGAGGGTATGAATGAGAAGAAATTGATCTCTCCTCAGAGTTGAATAGGAAGGTACATATAAAAAGAATGGGGTATTTATATATATAAATATATAGTAACAGATGTAAGACCAAAAGCCATTCCTCAAAAGTAGTCAAAGGATATAAACAAAACATTTCTCAAAAGACAGACTGAAAATTAACAATAATATAGAAAAATGCTCCAAATCTCTAATAATAAGAGATGCAAATCAAAATAACCCTGAGATTTTATCTTCTATCCAACATATTGGAAAAATTGAAAAAAGATGAGGCTATCTAATCTGGGATGTGGAAAGATAGGACCCTGGTGCATTATTAGTGGAGCTATGAACCAGTACAACTGTTTTAGAAAACAATGTAGGAATATGCAAATAAAGAGTTCATACCCTTTGACCCAGCGACTCTAGTATTAGGCTTATATCCCAAGGAGGTCACTGGTAATAAGAAAAAAAAAAAAATTCTCACATACACCAAAATATTTATAGTGAGCATTTTTTGCATTGTAGTAGAGAATTCAAAATAAAATATGTACTCATCAACTGGGGAATGGATAAATAAATGACAACATATGAATGTAAAGGAATATTGCTATGCTTTTAAAAAATTATGTGATGAATACAGAGAAGCATGGAAAGATCTACATGAATTATTTCAGAGTGAAATAAGCAGAGCCAAGGAAATAACATACTCAAAGATCGGAACAATATAAATGGAAAAACCAAACACAAAAAAATTCAAAAGAGAATGTTGCAAAATTACAAAGAAGAGCTGGCAGGCACAGGATAATACAATGCACATATTTTCAGACTTTTTTTTTTTTTTTTTTTTAAATGTACTGAGCAGTTATGCTGGTTTCCCTCCCCTCTTTTTCTTCAAAATATCATTTGTTGTATGGGCTAGCTCTCTGGGAGGGGAGGCATAAGGGGGAAATTATGTTGATGTTTTTAAAAAAAAAGTCAATAAAATTTAAAAAAAAAAAAAAAAAAAAAAGAATCCACTAAGGGCAGGTAGGTGGCACAGTAGATAGAGCACCAACCCTAAAGTCAGTTAGATCTGAGTTTAAATGTGGTCTCCACACTTAACACTTCCTAGCTATGTGATCTTGGGCAAGTCACTTAACCCCAGCTGACTCAGGAAAAAAAAAAAAAAAAAGAATCCACTAGTTCCCTCTTTAGATCAATAGAGTTCTTAGAAAAGGACAGATGAATTGGTATCTCAGTCTACAGACTTGCTGCTAATGGCAAAGTTGCAGTAACAAAAAGGAACATATTTCTTTGCTAGTGGAAATGCAGTTAGTTGGCAAAGACTCATGCTAGTTGAAATATGATAAGTCTAAAAGGTTTAATTTTTTTTTTTACTTCAGGTTAATGAAATATGTCAGTTTCTAAAACTTTGCATCTGTATGTGCGTATACACAAAAATACATACCTCTGCTTTCTCTATACCTTCGATAGAGGATATAAGCAACAGTCAGGCTGGCTGGAATTCCAAGGCCCAGTGCTATTTTCTGAATGGTTGAGAGGTTTGTCCAAGAAGACCATTCAGTAGACATTTTCTCTGGAGTTCTAACCTGCATTCTGAAGCATGGGTGGGGAAACAAGGAAAGCTTTCAACTAAAACTTATTTGTTGCTAGCAATACTTTTGCCCAAATTCTAAGTACCAATTCCAAGGTGAGAAACTCAACTTACTGCACAAGCAACTGAAGGCCATACGTAAAAAGAAACTTACTTTGTCACTTTGCTGCCCAGCCCTAGAAAAATACACAAACTCATGAAATTTAAAAACAATGAACAAACCAATTTGGCTGGGGAGCTTAGGTGATAAAAATAAAGGTTAACACAAACTAAAGCTGGAAAGTAGAATGATTTCAGATTATGGAGGACTTTGAAAGTCATGCTAAGATGTTAAATTTGTAGCAGTAGTGAACTAATAAAAGATTTTGAACAAGACTAAAACATATGAAGTTTTCAAAGTGCTTTACATCTCCAGATGATTTTTTCTTATTTGATCTTCACAACTCTGAGTCAAGTGCCATATATATATCTTCATTTTATAGAAGAAGAAACTGAGACTAAGAAAGATTAAGTGACTTGCCCAGGGTCACACAATTGGTTAAGTGTCTGAGATGGGAGTCAAACTCCAGTTGTGGCTCCAAGTCTAGGGCTTTTCCGATTGTGCCAGGCAGATATCTAGCCTAAGATTTAGGAAAATTGCTCTGCATCAGTGTATAGAATGAAATAGAAAGTAAAGTTTGGTACAGAACTTCTAACCTCACAACCTCTCTAGTCATCGAACCCCACACTCTTTTCTTGGCCCTTGTCCTTCCTGAAGCTTTGTAGTGTTTGGAATGACTTCCAGCTCTTGATTTATCTCTCTGGCCTAATGCACTATCAGTTCCATGGCAAGATTATCTATGCTCTAAGCCCAATGTGTGGGCTCTTGTCTCTTCTCTTTTTTCCCTTACACCATCACTTGATGATTCATCAACTTCCACTATTTCAACTATCACCTGTCTGCAGATAACTCCCAAACCAATATGTTTCTAACTGCCTGCTAGACATCACTACTTGGAAGTCATTCTTCTTTCAAAAATCTTTGCCTTCCAACTTCCCTATTCCTATCAAGAACATTATTCTTCCAATCACTCAGCTTCGCAATCTCATAATCACATTGAAGTATTTCCTGTTCTTGGTGGCAACTGATGGTACAATGGGGTAGAGGGCTGGGCCCAGAGTCAGGAAGATCTGAGTTCAAATCTTGGCTCAGGCACTCATTAGTTGTGTGGCACAAATCACGTGACTTCTGTCAGCCTGTTTCCATAAGTATAAAAGAGGACTAACAACAGCATCTACCTGGAAGACTTGTTGTGAGCATCAAAAGGGATAATATCTGTAAAATGCTTAGAATGGTTCATGATACATAGTAAGTACTACATAAAAATGCCAGTTCCCCTCCCTTTTTCAAGCCCTACCCATCAAGTTACTGTAGTCTAGTTGCATCTAAAGCCAGAGCACCTCTCATATCTGTACTCTTCTCTTTACTCTTCAATTCTTTTAGTTCAGGCCCTCAACAACACTTCTCACTTGGAGAACAGGTGCAACAGCACCCAATGGATATCTCCCCTATGCATCTTCTGTATGGCTACCACAGTGAAAGTCCTAAAGCACACATCTGACCAAGTTCCTCAGATCAAGAAGCTTTAGTGATTCTTTATTGCCTTTGGGTTAAAATACAAACTCTTTTCTTTCACATGTAAAGTCTTTCACAATAAATTTTAATTTATCTCCCTATGATGATTTTATTTTTCTCTTCTGTTCATCATGCATTCACAAAAATTTAAGAGTCCCTTTTAAAAAAAATTAGCTACTTTTTTGTTGTTTTTTTGAAGAGGTAGTAAAAGGGAAAGAAGGAAGAGCTCTATGTGTGATGTGGTTTCACGTTTATATGTTAGGAAGATGATATTCAAAATTGTTCCATTAACTTGAATAGTCAAGACAATACAAATCAATTAGTCAATTGAAAAACCTTTTACCAATTCAAGCTGCAGTTGTGTCTTACTGTTACCAAAAAATTAAAAGCTATTTTCCCATTGGATTTGTTCAGGGACGGGGGGAAAACCCTTTAGTTTATGACTACTGCACAAAAATGCAACTTCAAAGATGATTGTCAAAAAATCTGGTTTAATTCTAGTGATGTTAGAAATATAGATAAAACCAAAATCTACTCTGAAATAAAATATCAGTTTTAAATGGGATCTTCTCTGAAAGAGAATATAGAATTCCTATTTCAGATGCAAGAGCAGCAGTTCTACCACTGCAACAACCAAGGTAGAATTAAATCTGGAAGAACAGACAAAGCACTAGACTTGGGAACTGCAGAATCTGGATTCAAATCCTTAATCCCATTCTAAGTGACCCTAAGCCAGTATGGATCTTAGTTTCCTGATCTAAAAAATGAGGGTGCTAGACTACCTGACTTCTGATTTTCCTTTCAGTTCCAGATATATGATTCTAAGACCAGATGTTTCTCCCCCGCCCATTGGAATAAGCATCTCTCCCTTCCTCCTTAGTTAAAAATTATATGCAGACTTTCAAGTTTTTTAGTAATTCACTGAAGAATTTGCAAAACTGTAGTGTTTATGAAGCCTATAACAACATTATTGCCCAACCTGGCTCCTACTGCTCTTTCCCTAAAAAAAAGACCTCAAACCTTTACTGCTGTTTCCTGAGCTTGCAGCCTAATAGAGGATTCTATGCTCTTATTTTTACAATAGTAAATTAGCAAGCTCACTCTGACCTAATGGGATAAATTGTCTTTGGCAAGGGGACTTTCCCTGGATTGAAGTTTGTGTGCATATAGTTTTATGATTACAAAATTTCTGTCTCAAATTGTGTATTAAAGTCAATTTTTCTTTGAAGATAGAAAATTTTTGAGAACCTTCCCAGTGACATTGGGTAGGCTTTTCTTTCTTTTGGGATTAAGTGACTTGCCCAGGGTCACACAGCTTGGAAGTGTTAAGTGTCTGAGATCAGATTTTTGAACTCCAGTCCTCCTGGCTTCAGGGCTGGTGCTTTACTTCAACACCTAGCTGCCCCTAGGCTTTTCTTTAAAACACTAATTAAATGTTACACCTGAGTTTAATTTTAAGGTCTTATTTAAATAACAGTAACTGGCTTTAGAGAAACAAAAAAAAAAAAAAAAAATCTCCTAAAAGACAAAAGGTTTTCTTTGAACAAGTCTCATAACACATCTATATCATAAAGTTATTTATATAGTGTAAATATTATTTATATTGGGCTCATAATGTTACTTTTCTTAACCTCTGAGGATTTTCTAAGTTTTTCCATAGACTCTATAAAATTCAAAATTCTTCTACTGATATATTTAATACTGATTTAAAATGGCTTTTTCCATATACTCTAAATGCTTAGTCAAAGCAGTAGCTTGGAACAACAGCATATGCTAAGATTTCTTTCTTCATTTTATACTATAAAATACATGACTTTAAATAACAAATGCTATATTTTCTACTTGAACTCTTTCCTCCCTCCCTTTCTCTTCTCTGCTTCCAACTCTAAATTTTTTTTTAAGGCAAGCAATCAACCATATGTACAAACATTAGCTCAACTAGTACCTTAGCAACAGTTTGATCCAAATGTCAATCCTCTTCTAAAAATTCATAGTTGTGGATTTTTACATAAATGAAGAACATGCTTAATATATCTTTTTTGTATAGTTGTTTAAATCTGTATATTTTCTCTCTTATTAGACTGTCAACTCCTTGGCAAGGACCATTTTATACCAGTGTTTAATACAATGCCTAAGTACCTAGGAGGTGCTTAACAAATGCTGAGGAAAAACTTGTCAGTGACAGCTATCTATCTCAGGCAATCTGGATCAAAGCCAAAAGTTCTGTATACAGCCATATTCTTATCTAATACTTTGGCACTACGTACAAACTATGAAGGTAAAGCTAAGGCTCTAAGGGTTTGGCATTTCTGTAATAATATCTACTGTCAATGTCTATGTGACGGACATGTAGTTGAGTACCTAATAAGTATTTTTAAAATTGAATTGAGAGCACTGGAAAGTATTTTCAGAAAAGCATCCAAATTTCTAAATACCCCTTTCTGGTGGTCAGTATTTTCATTTCCTATTCACATCAAAGCGTATGAAAAAAAGGAAAGTAGAAAATAAATTTGACTTTAGCAATCAATTAAGTATCTGTTACATACATGTAGCTCTATCAGGCACCAGATTTATAAAATCCTTGGTCTTAGGAATCTTATAATCTACTAAGAGGATAAGACAAAAGTAAATCTATGATAAGCATGTTAGAGAGATCAGAATGCAATGAAAGAAGGATCTTAGAAGCCTTCATGGAAAAAGTGGTTTCTAAGAATCCAAATGCTCCCCTTCCAGAGAGAGGGGAAGGCAGAAAAGATACTAACTGATCCCACTGTTTCCAATAAGATCATGATGGCAGCAATGCAAATAGCTTTATTTCCATTGGTCTTTAGTCCTATCTGGGAAAAAATGCATTTCAAACTTGAAGTATTCAAAGCAATTTGAGCAGTAGCAAAAGAGATAATCCAAGGGAAAGGTACCATTAAATCTTGTTCAGATCATAGGACACTGAGATTTATCAACATTTTGCTGATATGGATATATATGATAAGCCCACCTGTACCAAAGACTAAATTTAAATAATCTCAATAATTACCAAATCAAAAGGATAGTTTTCACACTCATATGTACACATACACACATATACATATATGTGTGTGTGTGTGTGTATGTATATGTATATATATATATATATATATATATATATATATATATATATATATATATATATATACGTATGTATGTACACACACCCATATCATTTGTTTATTACTAAACTGAAGGCTAAATTTATTTAGATATATATACTGTCATGAACACCACTGAATAAAACATTTAAAAATTACTAGATGCTTGCTTGTTTGATTTTATTACTTAAATGGAATAGGAGAGCAATACAAGGAAAAGACAGAATGCCAGAATCTGACATTCTACAATACAAGAATTCAGGATAAGCATACAGTTCAAGTCAGACTAGTGAATTCTGCTCAAAGATGAGCATAACCTCCTTTGAAAATGCAACATTTCAGATCTCTGTACCTAACTCTGACAATGATAAGTGATACAGCACATAAAAAAGTGCAGGCACAAAAGAATCCATACTATAGCTAAAATAAGTTAGAGCTGAGGATTCAAACTACTCCAGATATGAAAATTAGCAAAATTATTATCAGTCCTCTGACACCTTTCCCCTCACAATTACATATGTTGTATTACTCTACTCAACTTTCCGGCACAGTGTGAAAAAATAAAATTAAAGGGAAAAAAAAGCACTAACCTTGAAGTCAGATGGAAACTGACTCTGACACTAGTGGGTGACTTGGGCAAATGACTTACCTCTTTGGAGTCTCTGTTTCCTCATCTGTACAAAGGGAATAGAAAGGCATTGTGGTCTAGAGTATGGAAGCTAAAAGAGGTCTGCTTCCATAAATACTAGCTGGGTAACCCTAGGCAAGTCCATTAACCTCTCATTGACTAGGCAACTTTCTTAAGACTGAAGTTGCAAACCGAGGTTGGTGGAGGATGTTACTTTACCAAGAACTCCTTTCACAGATGAAATCTCTGATCCAGACAGAAAACTATGAGAATACTTGCTTACTTGACAGAGATGAAGTGAAGAAAATGTTTTTAAACCTTAACCTTATGAGTACAAGTGTTTCCATTATAAACAAGTTGATAATAACCAATATAAATTTTTGTACCAAATTTCCTTTTAAAAATCAATGAAATAGTCAAATATTACATCTAAAAGGAGCTTTGACAAACCAAGAATCAGTGTTTTTCATGACTGTTAAGAGCATTTCAGAAACATCTGAGGATAATAAATCCACTTCTTTATGTGTAAAAACTTATGGGATAAAGAAACCGCAAATCTTTCCCTTAAGAAAGGGGCAAAGATTTTGTTTTTATTCCCAGGTTATTTTTACCTTCTTTCTAAATCCAAATTTTCTTGTGCAACAAGATAACTGTATAAATATGTATACATATATTGTATTTAACATATACTTTAACATGTTTAACATGTATGAGACTTCCTGCCATCTAGGGGAGGGGGTGGAGGGAGGAAAGGGAAAAGTTGGAACAGAAGTGTTTGCAAGGGTCAATGTTGAAAAACTACCCATGCATATGATCTGTCAATAAAAAGCTATAATAATAATAATTTTTAAAAAGGGGGGGCAAGGACTAAAATCAGGCTTTGAAAGCTTTGAATTCTGTCAATTCCAAATTATGGTAACTGCACTAGAAGGGTGGCAGAGAGAGGGAACAAATAATTGAGTTTAGTAATAAAGGCAAAAACTAGGTAGGGAGCAAGTGATAATTTTATTAAAAGGAAAATTAAAGAAAAAACAACAACCCTGAAGAAAGGCAAAGTGACAACTCTACTTCTCCTGAGGCTTTTTTTTTTTTTTTTCCCCAGACAGTTCAGGATTGATATGATATCATATGAAGAAATGTATGGGGGCTTTGCAGTTAAAAGACCTGGGTTCAAATTTTAACTTCTTACCTGTATGATCTTGGGCAAATCACTTAACCTCTCTGGGGATCAGTTTCCTCATCTGTAGAATTAGGGATTTGAACTAGATAAACTCTGTGGTCCCTTCCAGCTCTAAATCTATGATCCTAAGATTGGAACCTTGGTAAGCCTAAATAGGCTCTCCAACTTATGCTAGCATCACTTAAATATTAGGGTTAGAGTCTTTTCTTTGCAGTCATGATTCCTGTGGTTAAAGCGACTATAAAACTTACTTTTGCACTGACACTCCCACAAGACTCAGAACCTCTTACCTACTTCTTGTCCCCTCCCCCAGACCCTTCCTACTTCCAACCTCTCCTACCCACACCCCCCTTTTCCTGCCCCTCCCCCCACCTGCTGGCGCTCCCCTCTCCCAGCTTCTTCTTGGCTTCTCTTTCATTCTCAGGCCTCCCTGGACCATCCCCCCCCCCCACGACCCACCCAAATTTAGGACCGCAGGGCTCATCTCCTCGGTTCCCTCCTCACACCCTTACTCCACCACATCCCCTGTCCCTCCCTTTGCCTCCCCGCCCTCGCTCAACTTCCTCCGCTTTTCTTTTTCTCAAAGAACGCACTTAAGAAATGTTCTCGCCTCCTCAACTCCCTTCCCACAGGGCCCGAGGCCTCCATCTTTCCCAAATCCCCTCTCCTCATCCTCTCCCCCAAATCCCCTCTCCTCATCCTCTCCCCCCCCCCCCCAGACTCTTGGCTTTTTTCCAACCGCTTCGCTTTTTCTAACTCCATTTCATCTTCTCACACGCCCTCGGACCCAGCGCTAAACTCCCTCTCCGATCCCGGCCCCGGCTTATACCGCTCCTCTGGGAATAGCCGTCGTCCCCTCGGCTCCCCAGTCGCCGTCTCCTCACACCCCGACTAGGGGAACTGCGGGCCTCGCTTCAACCAATCAGCGCCCACCCACGTGATCCACCACATCCAATCCTCCGCCAGCGTCCTCTTCGGCCGATCGGCTTCCATCGCTCCCTCCCTCCCACCGCCCCCACTTTCTTCCCAAGCCAATCATACCGCGAGCTTCCCGATGAACGACGTACCTGCCTCGTGCGGGGGCCCAATAACGAGAGTGAGTTTCAAAGTCGGACCTTCACGACTGCCAATAAGAGCCACAAGCTAGGGAGAGACCGCCTTTTCTTCCATTGGGCCGGCACCTGCCTGAGAATTAACCAGCCAATCGGAGGTCTCCAGGAGCTCGCTCTGCGTAGCGCTTGGCCAATCACTGAACGGAACGTCTGCGGCTGCTTGGATTTTGGCAGAAAACCTGGTGTCCCGCTAGCCTGGACCACTCGTAGCAGGTTGGCCGGAGTGAAAATTTCGGTTCCCCAGATGTGTTGCGATGTGCTGTCCTCTGCATATTGCCCATGTTGTGCCTTGTCACCTAGCCGGGGGACCGCTGTGATGTGTCGTGGGGCAGACTCGTCGTGGTCAGAGCCCCGTTTCTAGGGACACAGGGTCCCCACGTAGTGACAAGTCCCGGAGTCTGGGCACGCTAGGGCCGCGCGTCCGAACACGTGGAGAGGCGGGAATAAAGATAAGATGGGGGGGAGGGGAGAGGCTCCTCCTCGGCCCAGGAAGAAACCGGGCGGGAAGGTTGGAGATCAGACCTCAGAAAGGATCCCGGATGAGGGAGGCGTGGTAAGGGGAAGGGGGGGGGTCCGGGACTTGAGGGTGGGGGAGGGCGATCCGAAGGCGTGCTTTCCTTCTCTCAGGGACAACCTCTGTGCACAATAACCCTCCTGACGGCTGAGACTCACTTAGTGACTTGAGCTCTGCACAGCACTCCGTTTTATTCCATCCTCGCCCCTTTTTACAGATGAGGAAACTGAGACCCAGATCTAGCGGCCCGCGCACGCTGACACAGCCAGGCAGTGCCTGGAGCAGGATCTCACCCTTCCTGACCAGCCGCAGCTGGCGTGGAGGCATGAGGTGGAAGCTCAGCTGGAACGGACACGTGAGCCGCGCTCGTGGGGAGAGGCCGGAGGTGCTCTGCATTCCTTTGGTTCCCCCCCAGGAAGAAGGAACTTTCTGAGCACTTACCCACTTTCTCCTCTATCTCCGGCTGTAGCTCTGCGTCTCCCGGGAAACCCTGCCCAGCCTCCCGCCTCCACACCTCCACGCCTTGGTCTTTCAGTCACCTCAGGGCCACACTGTCCTCCGCACCGTGCGTTTTCTCTGACTGCCCCCCCCCCCAAGTCTGGAGGCCCCAGTTCTTATCTGCAAACTCCGGCTTCCCTGATTTTTCCCTTCATTCCCCACCTGAAATCCACAACTTTCCGTAGAAAACCTTTCCCAGCCCCGCCTGATGCCAGAATCTACTATTTATTTACCCTCGTCTGTATCGTGGGGACAATTATTCCGTTAGAGCACGGACTGTTCTCCCTTTTCTTTAAACCTTCAGTGCTTAGTACAGAGTCTGGCGTGTAACAGAGGCTTAATAAACTCTTGTTGAGTTGATCTTTGGACATCTAGTACTGGATAGAAAGTGGGTTATTGTCAGAAAGAAGTGAGTTTAAATTCTCTCATTTTCTAGCTGTGTGACCCTGAATAAGTCGCTGAACTTCACTTCTTCTCAGGTTCCTCATCTGTAAAATGGGTTTGCCACTAGAGGTCCTTGTGAAGCTCCAGTGAGGTAGCTAGCATCCGTAAAGTGAGTGGCAAACAAATGCCAACCACAATTATTATTTTTTCAAACTTAACATATTTTAAACAGAATTCATGATCATTCTCCCAAATCCTCCCCCTGCTGAACATTCCTATTCTCGCCAAAAGGACCACCTTATTCCCAATCACCTAGGCTCAAAAGTTCAGTGATTCTCCGCTCCTTCCCTCACATCCTTACCTCACTCTGTGCTTAATCTTCTCATTTCTATCTTCATGCCGTCCTTCACGTGCTCTTTTTCTTTCCCCCATCCGGGCCCTTATCCCCTCTCCTGCTCTGTTATGATAACCTTCTCCTGTCTCCCTGGCTAACCCTTCCCTCGGTTGCTAAATGGGATTTTTGTAAACCAGAGGTATTCTCCTTTATCCCCTATCCAATACAATCCAGCGGCTCACTAATTCCTCTACAATCAACCGGAAAGGCCTCTGTTTGGAATTTATTTGGCCCTTTACACCAGAAGTTCTCAAACTAGGGCCAGGGGCCAGATGCGGCCACTGAGGACGTTTATTCCCCCCCCCCCCCCATGGCAAACGGGCTGAGGGGCGGAGACAGAGCGGGAGCTTTTGTTGTTACTCTAGTCCGGCCTCCCACAGTCTGAGGGACAGGGAACTGGCCCCGACTTAAAAGTTTGAGGACCGCTGCTTTACAGTCTTCTTACACTTTAGTCTCTATTACGCCCCCTCTGATTTAGCTCCTTAAACCGTCCTGTTTGCTGTTCCTCAAAACCATCTCCCATCCCCATGCCTTTGAGCTGACCTGGAACTGCCGGGTCTAGAGCTTCTTCTCTCAGCTTCCTTAAAGACTCAACTCAAACCCTGACTTTTGCAAGAAGACTTTCTTGGTCTCACTAGCTGTCTGTGCCTTCCCTCTTGAGGTAACTTCATCTCTTCTGTATTTTATCTTGCATGTACCTAGTTATCTATTCCCCCATTAGAATGTGAGCTTCTTCAGAACAAGGACTTTTTTTTTTTTTTGCTTTTTTTTATTTTTCCGATGACTAACACAGTGCTTGGCATGGAATTAGCACTTAATACTTATGGACTGACTGACTGCTAACTCCAACTCATAAACAGCTTAGTCAGTCCCTATAGACAGAATAAGGGAGAGAGAGGTGAGTCACAGAACACTATTGTAATTCTAAGGGCCCCTTTATTTTAGGGTCCTGATGTATGGGGGATCTTTTTAAACTAAATTTGTTTTCCCAATGAACAAAAATCTATTTTCTCCCTCTTCTTCCCCCTCCCTTCCACCCCAGCCAATTGGAAAAAAGAAAAGAAAAAAGCCCTTGTAATCAATATGCATGGTCAAACAAAACAAATCCCTGCATTAGCCATGTCAAAAAAGAAAAAAATGCCTTCTTCTATAGAGGATGATGAGCTTTTGAGAGCTTTGCAATTACAGTTGAAAATATCTGAGTCTTGAATAGAGCACCAGCCTTGAATTCAGGAGGACCCGAGTTCAAATCTGGTCTCAGACACTTAACACTTCCTGGCTGTGTGACCCGGGGCAAGTCACTTAACCCCAGCCTCTGCCTCTCTCTCTCTCTCTCTCTGTCTCTCTCTCTCTCTCTCTCTCTCTCTCCATATATATATATATATGTATATATTTATATCTATATCTGAGTCTTTCTGCTTCCCCTTCCCTGCTTACCAGAAAATCCTGGGCACTTGGGACTTTCAGAAAGTGGCTCTTACATTAGAGATCCAACTATATGCTCCTAATTTCCAGCTCTATCCTTTGATTCTAGATTTTGGAGGCAAAAAGGGACAGAGGGAGGCCTTAGGATCTACAGGGGGCATCAGAACTAGGAGATCCGTGGGGAGTGAGGAATTAGGAACAGATATTTTTCTGCTCCCTGAACTTTCCCCAACTACAATTGACTTAGCCCAACATGGCACTTTTGATACAAGTATATGGAAAGAGAAGACATGGTATAGGAAAGAAATAGGGTTTTGGGCTATTTCCATCAAAAAAAGTTAATGTGATCTTTGGTTTTATTAAGAGAGAGAGAGTGTCCAAGCCTGGGGAAGCAAGAGTTCTGCTGTGATATCTGTGGCTGGACTCTAGTCAGATCACATCGGGAGTGTCATATTTTAGTTCTGGGTACTAAACTTTGGGAGGGACATTGAGGAAAGGAGAGTAACCAGAGGAAACTGATCTGGGACGGTGAAGGGCTCAGTCAGGATCAAGTGTAGTAACAGAAAATGTTTATCCTGGAAAAGAGAAGACTTAGAGGAGATATGATCCCAGTCCCCTAGTATTTCAAGGGACTGGCAAGTGGAAAGAGGATTTCAACTCTTTTTTTCCCTTTGATCTCAGGATCCAGGAATCATGGATGAGTAGAAGTTATAGAACATTTGGCCTGATATAAGGAAAACAATTCCCAGTGGTGATGTGGACTGCCTGGAGGTAGAGGCTCCCCCTCACTTGAGCTTTTCATTTGGTTTCTTGTTCAGGTTGGACTGGGTGACCTATATGATCTCTCGATTTGGTGATTTGATGACCAGACAGAAAAAAAAAAGGACCATGAGGTTAGGAATATTGAGGTCAGGCCTAATAATAGTTTTCAGCCCAAACTTGGAACAACTAAATTGTTGAACTTCTCATTATTGATTATTGCCTCAATCCCTTTGGAGCTAGCTAAAGGGAGAAACTTCTTCATTTGCTTTGGGTCATAAATCCTTTCAACACTCTGGTGAAACTTAGGGGCTCCTCAGAATCATGTTTTTAATGCATAAAATGCTTAGGATTACAAAGAAAACCAATTATATTGAAATAGTTATTGACATCTTATTTTAAAAAATGAGTTCATAAACTTAAGAAAGCAATCTGTTCTACACGAACAGATTTCCTCTCCTTACTTCCTCTCCTCTACTGCTATTGCCCTTTCTCTTAACAACCTTGTATTTAATTACATTGTATTTATTTTCTTTACATTTAGTCTACACATACATATTTGTATTTGTCTTCTGTATTGGAATCAAAGTTCCTTGCATCTGTATTCCAGTACCTAACACAGTGCCTGGTGTCGGGACTCAATAAATGCTTATTTTTTGATTCTTTGATTTACTTCTGATGTGTCCAGTTTGTGATGGACACCTCCTGGTGGGAGGGACTAATCTTTGCTTACTGTGTAGATAATAAATTCCACATATGACATTTAAAAAAGATTTTAAAAAAAATCTGCTTGTTTGTATTTCTGTTCTCTTTTGTACCTTTTAAAACATGTTCTAATGTCCCTCTTTGTGTGAGGTAAGAAGGAATGCAGAAAGAGCCCATAGTGGATTGACTGTGATAGGCATGGGTTTGGGGATGTGTGTGTGTGTGTGTGTGTATGTGTGTGTGTGTGTGTGTGTGTGTGTGTGTGTGACTACTGATACTCACTCCCCTCCCAACTCCCCTATTCCTGGCAAATAAAAATTAGAAAAAACAAAAGAGAAAGAAAAAGGGAGAAAAAAACCAGCCTTAGAACAAATAAGCTACACAGTGGCCATGTCTAAGTAAAGTATGTCTATTTTTGTATCTTGAATCCTACTCTTCTATGAGGAGGTGCCATTATAGAGCCTAGAGATTATTGCATTGAGTAAAGTTCTTAAATCTTTCAGAATTATTTTTCTTTATATTGCTTTCCTCATATAAATTGTTCTCCTGGTTCTGCTTGCTTTATTTTGTATCAGTTCATACTACTCAGAATTCTTTGAAATTGTCTCTTGTATCATTTCTTATAGTGCAATATTTCATTATACTCATATACCACATTTTGTTTAGCCATTCCCAATTGTTGGATACCTCTTTATATTCTAATTCTTCTATTTTTAAAAACTTTCAATTCAGGATCAAGAAGTTTGTTTCATTCTTACCTTCCCCCCCCCCCCATATTATTTTCCTTCTTGATATATCCATACCCTCTTGTTTCCCTGCTAAGCTTGTTATATTTTGACACCAAACTATCAGTGCTCCTTTTTTCCTCTTAAAATCCTCAGACCAGGACCAGTGTTCCCCTACCCAAATCCTCTCATTTTTTTCTTTTAACAGAAAATTTTAGCAATACTTTTTGAAGCCATTCAGTGTCTGAAGGGACACTTTTTTCTTTTTCCTTTTTTGAAATAATATATCAGCATATAGTCCTCTCCAATTGCTCCAATAAATGTATATTTCTAAGTTTCTCTTGTGTTTTCATTTCATAGTATCCATAGAACTCTGGTCTTGTAATTTGAATGAAAGACTTTATTCCTTTTTTTTTTCCCCCCCTCCTATAGGATTGTACTCCATTTTGGAGGCTAATTATTTTTTGTTTTAAACCTAGGCCTTTGGAAATATTGCATTTTAAGATCTCTAATTATAGTTGAAGCTGCCAGACCTTAGGTCCTTAACACTTACCAGTTGAGGTTTTTTTTTTTTCCTTTTCTTTTCTTTTTTTTTTTTTTTTTCTGATGCTTGAAGTAAAATTTTCTTTGATGTGTGAGCTACGGCTATCACATTCTTGTGACTTTGCTTTTGGGGGTTCCTTTCAGAAAGTGACTGATATATTCTATCTTTATCTTGTCCTTTCATTGTGCTATAGGCAATTTTCATTTATGATTTCTTAAAATGTAGTATCTAGGTTTTTAAAATGATCATTTCTACAAAGTCCAATTATCTCTCCCTAAACTGTTTTTAATATCAGTTTTTCTGATATCATATGTCTTTGATTTTCTTCTTTTCCCCTCAGATCTTCCTGTCTTCCAGATTACTGATTTCTATTTGAGGTATTTTATTTTAAAAAGTCTGTTAACTTGAGTAAAGTTTACCACTTTCTTTTCTAAACTTTTTATTTATTCTCCTCTAATTCTTTCTTCCAGAGATTTTCTTTACACTTTTATTTCTTGTTAATTTTTAATAGATATTTATATAGTTCTTCTGGAAAGTTCCTTTTTCCCTCCTCTAAAAAAGGATTCGCTTTTGCAGTTATAATGGAGTTACTTGATCCTTTTTTCGGAGGATCTCTAATCATTTTTGTTGGGTCAATGTGTTATTTTGTTTACTGAATTGAGTTCCTGAACGAGGCTTTAATATCGAAGAGGGGAAGGAATAAGCATTTATTATGGCCAAGCTTTGCCCCCACCTAAGCTTTGGGTTGGAGTGGTTTGTCTTGCCTGGTTTCACCCTGTTATCTGAGTTCCTTTGAACTTGGGTTCCCCTCAAGGAACTTTGGGGTTCAGAATATTGGATCTTTAGGGCTTTCTAGGATCTCTCAGGACAAAGCTTAGGGACTCTAGCCCTTAGGTTCCCTGAGCTGCTGTTTGTTCCCTGGGAGTTTTTATCCTGGGGATAGAGGACAAGGAGTTGGAAAGAACAGTTGTTGCTGTTTCAGGGCTCAGCAAGCTCTACATGTTGTTTGTCCCACTGGGAGGCTGCTGGCTTGATTGTTTATTCTGGCACCAGCCTCCTTAGAAGCTCCCTCTCTTCTTACAGGCTTTTGGCTTACTTTTTCTGCATTTCTAAGGTGCAAGAAGATACTTATTGTAGCATTTCATTAATATTTCTTGATTATTATTTGGTCTCATGCACATTTTATGTTTTTAATGGGATAGGTATGGTGGTCCATCTTCATGTTGGCCATCTTGATTGGAAGTTTATACTCATTTCCTAGACCAAAGGTCCTGCATTAAGTTTTCCACCTTCATCTTGGTAATGAGTTTTGCTTCCCTGTCCTCCCAAGACTATATTTTCTTTTAGAGAGACAGATTTTATTTTCAGGGGACAGAACTGAGGGTGCCTATCTCCACAGATCATTTATCTTCAGATATCTCTGTGCTTCTTCCCTGTGGCTAGGAGCTATGATAAACTACTGGGACTTAATTCACTTTCCTATAATAAGAGCTGGCATTTCTATGGTGCTTTACAAAATATTTTACAAACATTTTAGCTTTTGATCCTCACAACAGCTCTATGTGGTAGGTATTATAGACATTTACTATCCCCATTTTACAAATGAGATGGGTTTTTTAAGATTAAATTAAGGCAAATGTTTTGCTGATCAGGTCCCTCCCTGTATGTATTGTCCCCCTCCTTTTCTGGGGAGTTAGAAATATAGAAAACTATATAGGTGGAAGGAAGCCGGACTTTTTTTTGGCAAAGCCTATTTGGCATAGCTTTCACCCTTCTTGGTAAATACTTGCCTCTTTGATAAGTCCTAATATCAATTTAGAGAAAAAAAGTCACATTTACAATTGAGGAAACTGAGATTCAGGCAAATTAACTTATTTGTCCAAGTTCCTAAACAATAAATGAATCAACAAGCATTTATTAAGCATTTAGTATGTACCAGGCACCATGCTGGGTACTGGGGATGCAAAGACAAAGCAAACCAGTCTCTGCCCTCAAGATACTGACATTCTAATAATGGGAAGACATCTTGTCTCTTAAGTGGGTACATATATGATACATGCAGAATAGATGGAAGGGAAGGAACAAGCAATTGGAAAGACTTCCTGCACAAAGTGGGATTTGAGCTGAACCCTGAAAGGGAGTCAGGTATTCTAAGAGGCAGAGATGAAGAGCAAGAGTATTTTAGGCAGAGGAGGCAGCTAATGCTGAGGCAGAGAGAAGAGGGGATGAAGGATTGTACGTGAGGAAAAGCAAGGGCCATGAAGGGCTTTAAATGCTAAGGAAGAATTTATATTTGGTCTTGGAGCAGGAAGCTACTGGGCTTATAAAGCAGAAGAACAACATGGCCACCTTTGCTTTAGGAAGATCATGTTGGCAGGTGGGTGGGAGTGGGGAGAGTTGAGGCTCCCTTTGAGTGGTCCAACTGAGAAAGGAAAAGAGTCTTATCTAGGGGGGGTTGTGTGAATGGAGAGAAGGTGTCAGATGTGAGACGGTTTTGTAGGGGTAGAAATGACAATATTGGGAAACTGAGTAGATAGATGAGGTGAGGGTGTGGAAGATACCCTGCAGATTGCACGACTAAAAGTACTACATGGCAGAGCTGAATCTGGATCAATTCTCCTGGACTCTAAATCCAGTGAGGGTCTGTAGTACATCATGTTGCCTCCCCATTCCCAAATTAATCTAGAAGAGCTCTTTAAATCTCCAGCCTTCATCTGACTTGGGTGTTGGGGATTCAAAGAAAAAGCAGAACCAGTTTCTGTCCTGCCCTCAGCTCCCATCTGTGAAAAGGTTGTCAAAGAAAAGGGCATCAACATCAACATAACAGGGATGAATGTCAGAACTCAGGCTCAAATATGGAGGTGATTCTGGAATGGTCAAGGAGAGGGTGAACATCATTGTTCTCAGAGATATCTGAGTTTAGAAGAGAATCCCATCTCTTTAGTCTGGAGAGGAGACAGGGGGAGCAGGTTCTGTTTAAGTGAACGTGGCTGATAGAAATCTCTAACCAAAAGGTAGTATGTATAATGGAAAAGATGCTGGGCCAAGAATCAGGAGCTTTGAATTCTAGTAATAACAATCAAACCACAAGCTTTTTATTAAGTACCTAATATGAGACAAGCTCTGTTGAGATGCCTAGGTCAAAAATACAAAGAATAAGATAGTCTTTTACAAAGAGTTTTCATTCTAATAAGAAAGACTGCAAGCACATTTATACAGAATAAATATTAAGAGAATAAATTCAAAGTTGTCGTATGCAAGGTAGTTTGGGAGGAAGGGCTTCGTTTGGAAGGTAATCTTGAATTGAGTAAGGAAGATATCAATTAAGTGAGCTGAACGTTTGGAATTACATTCTGGTAATAGTGAGTAAAAGGCAGGAAATGGAATGGCATGTATGAGAAATAAAGAAAAATCAAATTTATCAGGATCACAGAGTAGAGCAGAGGGAATAATGTTCAATGGAGATGGAAAGATAAATTGGGACCAGATTGTGAGTTTTAAAAGTTAAAGAAGTTTCTATCCTAGAGGTAATAGAAGTTGATTGAATTGACAATGAGGTTTGACATGGTCACATCTGTCTTTAAGGAAAATCATTTTGGCAACAGGATGTAGGCTAGGAACCTTAAACCAAGGAGAGATCCACCAAGAAGCTGCGGTGATGACCAGGTAAGAGAAGAGGAGGCCTGAGCCAAGATAGCATGTAACTCTGGGAGAAATCTACCTTTTGGAGGAAGAAATGACAAGACTCAACAGCTGGAAGATGATGCTGAGATGACAAAGCCGGGATCCTGGGGCCTTGACAAAAATCATGAAGCTTGAGCAAGAGAAGGGTTTGGGGGGAAAGATGAGTCCAATTCAGGACACGTTGAGTCTGATGTGTGTCCAGAACATGCAGTTTGAAATATCCATATAGCGAATGGTGATGTGGGAGACTGGATTGTGAGTCCCCTGAATAGAGATGATAGACTCTTGGGAGACAATGTGTGATCTTCTGTAAGTTTCAGCCTTTTAATGCCTTGACCTCCTCCTCTTTAAAATAAACTAGATTAAATGACTTCTTCAATACATTCTGTTTTTAGAACCGAAGAGACATGTTGCAGTGAAAGGACCACTGAGTTGAGTCAAAGGCTTTAGGTTCAAATCTCCCCTGTGAACTGAAACAAATAATTTAATCTCCCTGAGCCCAGCTTCTCATCTGAAAAATAAGGGGATTGAAATAGATGGTTATCTGTCTCTAGATCTGTAACATTTCACTTGCTAGTGCCATTTTGGGAAATCCTTGCCTACCCTTCAATCTCCAAAGATCAGTTGTAGTTAGTCTGTGGGGTGAACTGGCTTTCCAGTTTTGGCATATAGATCCCTGAGATCTTTTACTTTTCTTTCTATATCTGCTCTTCCTTCCAATGGCTCCTGAAGAAGGAGAAGGTGGCAGTTACAATTGGAGACGGTGTATGTGAAGGGGTCAAGAATGAAGGAAGAAAAAGAAAAGGGGACCTAGGGGACTCGGGGAACATTCTCTTCAATATGGAAGGATTTAGATGTTTTGAAGCTAAGAAATCGGTCAGTGGTTCTGGCCTCCAACAATGGAAGTGGTGTCATTTTCATGCCTTTTGGCTGTTCTTAACAGGTCAGCCTGGTGAGTTTGGAAGGAGAAAAGCCAACATACTCAGCCATTTTGAGGGGCACCAAGGGAAAGAGCCAGAGCTGGCCCAGAGGACCAGTGATAATGCCCTTTTATCCCGCTGTCCCAACTGGGGAGCATGAGGTGAGACCTAGGTTTTCAATGCTTCCTTATTCTTTGGAGATGCTGCTTTTGGGGTGGGATCCCAACACACTGCTCTGTAACACAGATAGACACAACATACATGCACATGTTTTGTATGTGTTCTCCCTGTATATACAAACTCACTGCTATTTGCAGCTGGATCCACACACAATGCATATGCTGTGACAGCTTGGATGAGAGACAAGGTGGAAAGAGCATGGCATTTGGAGTCAGTGAACCTGGATTTGAACCTTGGCTCCTTCTTGGTATTGGTTGGATTACTTCACCACTCTTAAGACTCAAGTTTCTTTATTTTCACAATTAAAGTGTTGGATTACCTAATTTATGTCCTAGAATCCTGCACATCATACAGCCTCAAACAAGCATGTCTGTGGCATGAAGCCTGCCAGTGTGGGCACACCGGGAGTGTATCTCCATGCATGAAGCCTGCCAGTGTGGGCACACCGGGAGTGTATCTCCATGCATGAAGCCTGCCAGTGTGGGCACACCGGGAGTGTATCTCCATGCATGAAGCCTGCCAGTGTGGGTACACCGGGAGTGCATCTCCATGCATGAAGCCTGCCAGTGTGGGCACACCGGGAGTGCATCTCCATGCATGAAGCCTGCCAGTGTGGGCACACCGGGAGTGCATCTCCATGCATGAAGCCTGCCAGTGTGGGCACACCGGGAGTGCATCTCCATGCATGAAGCCTGCCAGTGTGGGCACACCGGGAGTGCATCTCCATGCATGAAGCCTGCCAGTGTGGGCACACCGGGAGTGCATCTCCATGCATGAAGCCTGCCAGTGTGGGCACACCGGGAGTGCATCTCCATGCATGAAGCCTGCCAGTGTGGGCACACCGGGAGTGTATCTCCATGCATGAAGCCTGCCAGTGTGGGTACACTGGGAGTGCTGCTCCTCTTTTTGCTTTTAGTGTCCTTGCCATTCTGTAGGCTTCACTTGAATTGGGAGTTTGCAGCTTTTTAGTCCTGCTCGCCTTCTTCTGCTCCCATGAACTCACCCTAAGTTGGAGCACTGAGCCACTACCCATGATTCTATTTGAAAGGGCCCAGGCAGCTTCTTCCCGCCCCCCTCCCCCCTGCTGAATTTAATTTGGTGGAGCTATTGACTTTGCATTTGTGCCTCTTATGACATTTCATACAATGCAGGGCCCCGAGGCCTTTCCAGCCTCCCTGGCCTGTGCTTCCACCTTTGTGTGGCCATCCTGCCACCTACAGGCACTGCCTGAAATAGCACTCTCCTGGAGCAGCTGGTGCTCGGGCCCTTCTCTGCATTGCAGCTGGGGTGACCTGGGCCTAAGAGTTCCAGGCTTCTGGGCTGCCCACAGAGAAAGGAGAGGTGAGGGGCTTGGCAAGTCTGGGAGAGCCAGGGCAGCCTGCCTCAGGCCTTGTGAATGGAAAAGGAGGAAGAGTATAGCATGGCATTTCGGAAAGGAAAGAGAGTCACCGGCTGGTGGCCCAGTCTCTGAAGACCTCCCCTACTGCTCCAGAGACTCCCTGGCTTCCTACTTCGTTCCCGGACTCCTGGATTCCCAGTCTCCCAATCAGCAGAAACAGCTCTGGGACTCTTTCTTCTGGCATCCTCTATTATAGATTCAGCAATAACAGTGAATCCTGAACACCCGAAAGAACTTCTGGCTTCTCAGTCATCTGGGAGTGTGTGTGTGTGTGTGTGACCAATTGTGTCCTCAGTAAGTAAGAATATGGACTGTGTGTGTGTGGACTGGGGGAAATTTGTTTTCCTCTTGGAATAAGACGAGGCTTCTGTTGATGGAAAAGGGTAGAAACTGCTGATAGTAGGTACAGAACAAGAACCCATTATGCATTTCAGTCCTTCTGGCTTGTTTCTTCTCTTTTATTTTTTCCCTTTCTCACTTTTCAGATGTTTGCACCCCTTCTATTCTTTGCCTCTTCCTGACTTTCTGTCTGACAATCTCTTTCATTGTCCCTCTGTGTCTCCCCCTTTTCTCTTCTCTTTTTCCCATCTCCATATATCTATCTGTCCATTTCCCCATTTCCCTTCTGTAGGGATATTTCAGCTGAACAAGCTGTCTCTCTTGCCAGCTTTTCCATCTGGGTTTCTGACGGATGGGTGACTTCCCAGGCACGGCTTCAGAACAAGAAAAAACTGCAATAGGAAGGCAGCCATTGGGAGTTAGCCAGCCCTCTTGTCCTCCTTTCCAGCAGCTTCCAGATCCCTTGTCCCTCCCTGACCCCCCAATTTGACTGCCTCCTTTCCTTGTGCCCCAAGATTTGTCTCTTTTCCTCTATCCCCACTGGTAGCTGATGGGCCTGGGGATTTGGAGTATAGTCATTCTCTGAAATATTCTTTTCCCCCCCAGGATTTGTGGAAGATAAAAGGAGCTATGTTATCCAGCTAAAGAAGGCTAAGGAGGAGAGTGGCTGACATGTTTCCAGAGGTGGAAAACTTCTTATTCCCTAGTCCCTTGGAGAATAGGGTGAGAGGCAGAAAGGGTCTGACTCTAATGGGAGGAACTTGGATTAATTTCCAGGAAAGATTTCCTGGCCTGTTCAGGGAGGAAGCTCTTGACAGAGAAGTGATTCTTTTTGGCTCAGACTGGATATGTCGGTCGCAGAAAGGTGGAGGAATAAGTGTTAGGATTCATGAATTTATAGATGAGAGGGAAGGTGAAGGAGGAAAGTGACAGCTTTGACAGAATTGAAGGGAATGGATTGGTGGAAGAAAGACTCAAAATCACTCTTGGTTTTCACCGATTCCAGCCTTTTGGCAGCGGGTTTAATGGTGCCCCTCTGTCAGGCAGACATGGTGCCTGTGCACACCATTTTCTCCTTTCCCTCGATCCCAGGGACCACGAAG
Organism: Sminthopsis crassicaudata; assembly: GCF_048593235.1. NCBI lineage: Eukaryota > Metazoa > Chordata > Mammalia > Dasyuromorphia > Dasyuridae > Sminthopsis > Sminthopsis crassicaudata. Next base: position 443,314,767 of record NC_133620.1, read on the forward strand.
AGCATCCTCTTTCTAGCTCTGGGCCCTGGGGTGGGGGTGGGGGCAATAGAAGGGTGTCTGCCTCTGTAGAATCTGTACCTGGGGGAAAGAGGCAGAGAAGCAAGTGGTGACCTCACAGGCCCATCTCTGGGATGGCCCCGCCACTGGCTCTGGTGATTGGTTTTGACAATTAAATGAAGTGAGGAGCAAAGATATGTTGCTAGTGATCAAAGAAGGGAATGGGTCTAAGACCCTTGGGTCCTATTGCCCGCTTGTGTGCTGGTGGGAGGTAATAGCCTTGCACTGTTCAGAGGATGATGTCTCATAAATCTCCAGCACTCCAGAACCCTCAGGGAACGGGGAGAATCAGTGGAAGTTGGCTGTCATTTCTCGGTGGGAAATGTCCATGGAGCGAGGCAGAGGCGCTCAGGAGCTGCTGCTAGCCGGCACAATGAGGGCGGGGGCATGCTGGGGACACTTGGGTCCTGATTCTCCAGAACATCCTTTGGGGTAAGGCACTGGCCCAACTAGCCTTCTCTCCACTAAACCTGGCTTGTCTGGGCTCTCAGGGAGGATGGAAAGGGAGATCAGAAGAGTTTGGCAGTGACTCGGTTGCCCCCAGCATCCCGCTCCCCTGAAGTGCGAGGAAGCACAAAGTCAAAGGTGGTGTGATGTTTGACTCGTCCCTTGCTTTTGCTCCACAGGGCAATGAGACCAAAACAGAGGGTTACCGAGGTGAGGAAGGGGAGGAAGCCCACAGCCAAGACTACCACCAGGCCCCTGCTGTCCAGGAAGAAGGGTCCCGGGGCGCCCAGAGAGGTGACGTTGGTATCAGAAAGGGTCCCGTTAGGGGACGTGATCCGGACCACCTCCAGCCAGGTGCTCAGCGAGTCATTCCCGGCCACGTTGCTGAGCACACAAACGTAAGCCCCGCCGTCTCGTAGCTGTACTGAGCGGATCTCCAAGGTCCCGTCCTCAAGGACTCTCACTCGCCCAGTTCTTCCCAGCCAGGTCCCCTGGGGCCCTCGCCAGGAAACGGTAGGAGCCGGCTCTCCGTCCCCAGAGCAAGAGAAGACCGCCTGCTGCCCCTCCTCTGCACTGACCCTTCGTGGCCCAGACCTCTGAATCAGGGCTGCCCGGCAGGTGAAGTGCCCTGGGGGCAGGATGTCCGAGAAGTCCCGGAGGTTCTTTCCCTTGACATGGAGTGGACTGGCACAGGCTGGGGGGGATTTGCCAAAGTCCAGGTGGTGACGAAGCCGGAGTAGCCACAAGAGACGGCAGTCGCAGATCAGGGGGTTACCAGCCAGCCGCAGGGTGACCAGACTGCTTGGGGAGGGGAAGGCAGCTTCTTCCAGGGTCTGAAGAGCATTGTTGGCCACATCCAGGAGGCAGAAGGCAGCCAAACCATGGAAAGCGTGAGCAGCAATAGAGGCGAGATGGGCCCCTGAGAGGTGGAGTTCCTGGAGCCGTACTAAAAAACTAAGTTTCCGGGCTGGGATATTTGAGATGGGGTTCTGGGACAGGTCCAGGACCCTGAGGAAGTTCAGATGGCTCAGGGCTTGGAAGGGCACGGAGCTCAGGTTGCAGTAAGTGATGGCAAGGTGGCTGAGGTTGAGCCCGGCCAGGCTCCCGGGTTCCAGGGCCCTCAGAGCTGGCCATTGGTGGATCTCCAACTCCCGTAACTGTCCCAGTCCTCTCAGAGCCCCAGTGGGTAGCCGACTGATGTCCAGCTCACGCAGCCTCAGCCCCGTCAGCCCTGGGAGCCGTGCCAGAGCAGGTCCAGGCACGGTGCTGAGATTACATCGTTCTAGGGTAAGGGTGCCTAGCTTTGCCAAACCCACAAAGGCCCCTGGGGCCACAAACACCAGGTGATTGTCCCCCACTTCCAACTGCTGAAGGCTGCCCAGCTCTCCAAAGGCACCATCCAGGAAGAGGACGATCTGGTTCAGACTGAGATCCAATAGGGTGAGGGAGGAAAGGCCAGAAAAAACGCCGGGGGCCACGATTCGGAGCCTGTTACCCCGAAGCCGCAGAGTGAGGAGGTTTCGGAGACCCTGGAAGGCCCCAGGTTCTAGGGTGGAAAGCTGGTTGTGACTGAGATCCAACTCAAGGAGAGGTCCCAGGCGGGAGAGCATTCCCCTTTGGAGACCCCACAGGCGGTTCCTACTCAAGTCCAGGAGCTCAGTGTCTGGGGGGATCCCCCCGGGAACTGCCTCCAGCTGCCGGCTGGCACAGAGCACCGCCTGGGGTTGGGAGGCGCAGTCACATGCTGCCGGGCAGCCTCGGCCACTCCTCCCAGCCAGAAGGAGCAGAAAGAAGAGGGGTGGCCAAGGGGCGGAGACCCAACGGGAAACCACGTCTGTGTCCATGCCCTCGTTACTGCTGGGAGAGGCGCTGATGGGCGAGTCCAGGCCTCCCTTCATTCTGGGTACAGACCCAGGGTTTCCTTGGGAATCTTGGAGAGCTGGGAGGGAGGAGAGCCCGGTGTGCTCAGGGTGGGCATTGCCAGCGTGGAGGGCACAGGACCATATAGAATCCAGATTGATTACCCCCCAGAGTCCTCTTTGCCCTCTTCAGGGCTCCGGCCTCCTCTCCCCACCCCTCTGCAGCCTAGCCTTTATCTAGAGTGGTCGGGACTTGAGGTAGCCATTGTCTCTGGGCCCGTGGCTTCTGGTGGGTGCTTACGATTAGTTAAAGCCAACTAAGTCTGGTCTTGGTGAGGAGTGTTGGGGAGGTTTGGAGAAGTGGTGTTATAGTCTGTTCTCTTTATTCTGTGGGGTCTCTAGCCATCTGCCTTCCCCAGTTACCTCATCTCCATGTCTCGACTTACCTGGAGCCATGCCCGGTGTGCAGCATGGACGGCTTGAAGTTCCGTCTAGAGTTTCCCTGAGTCTCAGGGCTGTGTGTCCGTGGCCCCGAGCTCCCCGTCTTGCGAGGGGAGAGGCCCTTGGGTCCTGACTTTATCAGCCTAGGATGGAGAAAAATGCTGCTTTGAGCTCCAGAGGGTGCACTTGCTCTGCTCTGTAGCCTCGGAGACCTAAGAGTCACAAGGGCTGGCTTCTTGTTCCTGCTAGTTACTAGCCTTGTGACTTGTAGTCAGTCACTTTACATCCCCTCTAAATGCCCTATAATAATGCCTCCCTTCACAAGCTGCTTGTGAAAGTCAGACAGAATAGCAGCTGTGGAAGAGCTTCAGAAGTTGTAAAAACAATAAGCGTCATGGAAGGTGGTAGGATGGGGGCCGCTGGAATTCATTTCCCATTACTGCCACACTGCTCCCTGTGGCCTGGCTCAGGGTCTGGGGCCGTCTCTCTGGACTACGGAGATCCAATTTCCCCCGAGTAGTTGTGTGGATGGCGGCCAAACTGCACATTAACCGTGGCACTGAGTGGAGGAGGCAAGTATTGAGGGGTGGGGTAAAGAGCTTCCCTCCCCTTCTGCCCCCCCCCCCCATACACACAGAGAACCATTTGGAAGCTACATGCACCCTACAGGAGCTTTAGAAAGACATCCTCAACAGCATCTCCCCTTTTTTCTTATGGGGGAAATCATGTCACTATACATGGGAAGAAGGAATGTTGGTGCTTTCAGGCCCTTGAAATGCCTTAGGGGCATCCTGCTCTCCTGCTTTAGCTTCCCAAGGGAGAAAAGTACCTGGACAGAGATAAAAGGATGCACAGAGAGATAGGGATGTGAGAGACCTCAGGAGCTGGGTCACTCGGCTGGCACAGCGGCTATTGAGCCAGCCTCGAATTGGCACTCTCCTACCCGCAAGCAGTCTGCAGAGCTGGCTCGCAGCAGGGCCTCGGGGACACTCAGACAACTGTCACTACGAATGACACAGAGAAGGGTCAGGGATAGCAGGTGGAGAAATGAGGGTGGGATGAAGGAGGGGAAAAGGAACGATCCTTCCTCCCAGCTCTCTACCTTGAGTAAGAACCCTGGATCAGGAGCAAAAAAAGTGGCTAAAGTGACAAAGCCCCCAGGAGCTAGTAGAGGTGGGCTTCAAGTCATGGGCTACCCCAGCCCTGGCCCCTATTTTTGGTGCAAGTGCTATAAGGTATAGCTTCCCCAAACACCAACAAGGTCAGCTCTGTTGTGCCTTTTCTGTCATTTGGGAAGGGAGCTGAAGAGACAGCAACCCTCTCCGGCTTTTTCCTGCAGAAGGTAGCGGCTACACTAGACACTAAAACTCAGGTGCAATGAGATTTAAGACATAGTGAGAGGGACGCAGGGAAACAATGGAAGCTGAAGCATCTTCGATACCCAGAGCTGGCTGGGCAGTAGCGAGATTAGCCTGACAGCTGAAGTGCTCCCAGGTTTGTTCATGGAGACCCAGGGAATCTGCTGAGTGAGCCTCCCCTACTCCAGCTATGCTTTCCACCCGGGAAATTCACCCTGAGGGGTAACAGCAATCCCGATGCTGCAGTTCCTGCCCATCCTGATGCTGTACCCAGCAGAGCGCTTGCTCCTCCTAAATTTTTTCCTCATTCTCAGGTTGGGGAAGGGGGCAGATTGGTGGGCAAAGAACAGAAATATTGAAGGATCTAGAGTGGACCTCTTGGTTTATTTATAAGGTATAAGAGCAAACTTTTCTCATGATCTCTCCATGGCTGCTGAACTGGCTTCTTGCCAGTTGGCAAAAGAGGAGGGAAAGGTACCAGTCCCACTCCTTTTTCCTCCTTAAATTGCAATAGAAGAAATGGGGGGTGGGTGGGAAATAGAGACACAGGAGGCAGTCAAAGCATTTGGAGAAAAGATAGGAAAAAATGATCTCTTCCTCTCGTTTAAAGAGATTCCTCCTTCCTAACCTCTACGCTGCAGTCTTGAGGCAACATTTGATGCCAGCCCAAAGTATAATGTCCCCTCCTTCTAAAAGGACCCTAAAGCATCTATATTAGGGTATATGGGTAGGAAGGGTAAAAGGACAGAGATTTCAGGTACAAACAGGTCAGAATCACCCTTGCTTAGCTAAGTATTCCCCCTTTTCCCCCCAAAAAAAGAAACGGTCGGCCACCCCCCCCTTCCCAGATTTCTTTTCCATAGGTATGAGGCACCAAGCGCCCTTTGAATCCTCCTGACAAATTCCTGCTAGTCATAATCCATCCTCTGCCAGCAACCAAAGAAGGGGTTGGGAAAGCTATCAGATACCTTTGGTCTATCATACTCTGAAAATGCCTGGAAGTGAGGAAAGCTACCTAAAGAGAATGAGGAGCAGGGCTGGGGCTGATTGGGAGGCACTTACCAGGGAGATCCTGGGAGCTTCATCAGGTTGGGCACTGCATCCTGTCTGGGGTTGAGGAATGCTCCCATTCAGTCTGTGCCTTTGGACCCCTGGCACCTCTCTAGCAAACCTATTTTCCCTAAGGCTTGCCTGCCAGTCTCTGCTGCTGCCACCAAGGTAGAACTGGAAAGGGTTTCTCTCTTTTTCCCTTCTCTCTCTTTTTAAACCAAGTGAGAATGAGTCTGCAGCAAACCCGTTGGTGCAAAATAAATAAATAAAGTCTTAGGGGAGGGCTGCAGCAGGAGCCACTGATACAGGGCAGAGAGAACCAGGGAGCAAGAGAGCCTATAGGAGAGCACCAGGTCCAGGGGAGGACAGCTTTATGATTCAGGACTCTGGCACTTGGGAATAGCCATTAGATTGTAAGAGACAAAGGGTATTACAACTGAAAAGGACTTTAAAAATCATGCAGTCCAATCTTACGGATGAGGAAACAGCATCTCAATCTGAGTCACTTATGAATATTAAATAGAGCTGGAATCCAGAAATTATCTAGTCCAGCCATTGAATTTTATAAATGAAGAAACTGAGACCCTTTCATTTTGCTTCTCAGTGAAGTGTTTCAATCCCAATAGCTAGGGGAGGATTGTATAATAAGGCCATTCCATTGATTTAGAGCAGGGACCTACTTTTAAAAGGGTGAGCACAGCTCCTTTGTTTTAGAGCTATGGAAGCTGAAGCCCAGACCCAGTAATTCATACTATAAAGTGCCTAAGGCAGGATTTGAACTAGCTTCCTCACTCTAAGACCAGTGCCCAAATCACTATGGTCCACTATGGTGAGTACCGGTTATGGTGCTGATAGTTTTGTCTGGAGCAGGAACGAAATCAATCAGGTCATCTAGGTAACCTTGGCCAAGAGTAGCTCAAATATTCTTGATTTTCTTCGTGACACTGTTGTGTTTCCTGCTCTCTCTGCCCGCCCTCCCCATCGCCTTTAAAATCACCTAATAAAGAATGACACAAATCTAGAATTGAGTTTTCCCTTGTTACCCTTCCCCAGAGAATGAAAGTAATGAGACTTTCAGCTTTCATCACACCAACCCCCTTCAACTGCCCTACATCACCAAGGGGAGGACAATAGCCATTTGTAAGGTTGGAAAAGGTCCGGGGGAAGGATAGGATTTTGGGGGGTATTTGAGGGCTGCCCCCCCATCTCTACTCCCCTCCACCGTTTCCCATTCTGTGATCCTGGAACGGACATTTCACAGAATGTATGATACTGTTCTTCTCCCCAGGACAAGGAGCAAGTCTGCTGGGTGGGGCGGGGGGGGGATCCTTTGAGGACATGGAGATGGTGTCATCTGCTTCAGCTGTCTCCTTGGTCTGTGCCCGACCGTTACTCATGTCGATGCCATGAGGTATGATGGCTAAGTGCTACTGACACCCTGCTGAGAGGTGGCAGCGTCCCAGCCCTACAGCAGGAGTGCCCAAGGACAGTAGAATCCAAAAGCCCCACATCATTCCTCCAGGATCCCTCAGGACAAGGGACTTCTTGAAGTACCACAGGGGCATACTGTGTATTTAGATAGGACCTTGTTTATACATCTTTAAGTGTTTTTCCTTTGTATGAACACTTTATAGTTTGTACTAATTCCTTTATCCCGTGTCTAAAGTGCATATGACTTTTGTTCTCACCCTCCCTTCATATTTATCAATCCAGTCTTGTTTCCCATCACCCCTACACATTGAACTCTTGCAGTTATTATCTCTAACCTCCTTTCTCCACCCCTACCCACATCATTAGCACTCCCAAGTCCCCTGAAAAGGCAGTGAAGAAATGTGGCCATTCATAAAATGAACAGTTCCTTTTGGGTTTGAACTCTGTTTTTGAGCTTGATCTAGCTTCCCCTGACCACAGCCCTCTGGGAAATGAAATGAGGTATTTCAAAAATTCCCCTCTTGGGTTCAGAGCTTAGAATCAGAGTTTGTTGAGTGTGGCCCCCCAGTTTCTCTGTTGCCGTCATTCCCCTCTCTCCCATATCCACTGCTTTGCTTCTCAGGTCTCAGGAGTTGAGAGGGATGGGGAAAATTAAGCATCATAAAGTTGTGGCTGGAGAAATCCCAGCATTTCTTCCCTTTAGCCATCTCTACTACTGCCAGACTGGTCAGTAAGAATGAACCTGCTCCAGGGAATGAATTCAGTCAACTGGCCTGAATGGTAACTTACTCTGGGCCATTTCTGGAGGCCATGGAAAGGGGGATAGAGGAGAAGAAAGTGGATGATGGTTGGGCAATGGGGAGATGGTGGTGGAGGGCTTGAGCTTAGGACAGCAGGCTGTGGTAGGGAGGGAATTGGCCATTCAACTCAGTCAGATAGCACTCCAGGGGGTTCAGTTTCTGTACTGAAGAGTTCCTTGTAGAGGGGAGGGAAGGCAGCTTGAACAACAACAGGATGGAGGTGCTGGAAGGATTGCAATTTCTCCATGTGCTGGCTACATAAGCTTCGAAGCTTTCCCTTGGGTGGCAGCTGGAGAGAGATGGGACACAAAGGAGAGATAAGAAAATCAGGAACAGATCTCCAATCCTGGCTATCCCTTCCTTCCCAGAAGCAAGGGATTTAGCTGGCTTCTTTATTGGAGGGGCCAAGATCTCTGAACTTCATTTCCTGTCTCCCTTCCCTCCCAGAAGTAGAACAGAGAGGGCACAGAACAATCAATGTGATAGAGAAGAGACTATGTTTGAGGGAACAATGATGAGGCAGTGGTACAACAAGGAAAATAGGAATTAGGGAGTATGGTAATTTCGGTGAACTGAGTCAAGTAAGAGTCTTTGAACCAAGCTAGTTCATCAGGAGGCCAAATGGCTCAAATCATGAGTTAAATTATCAGGAAAGGTTTAAGAAATAGTAAAAGATTAAAGCCTGGGGCTAAATGTAAAAGTGTTCTTTCTTGGATGGATTTCAAGAAGGAGTTGGAATCCCCCTATAACCCGGCTTGTATAAATTACTCTTAAGGCCTAGGGCTGACAAGTCTGAAGATAGAATTAAAGAAATTCAGGGCAGGAAGGCACCCCTTGTTTTAACTACTTCCAGCCCTAATTTCCTCATTTGTAAAACAGGAGGATAATATCTGTAAAATGGCCCTAAAAGGATTGTGAAGATCAAATAAGGTAACTGACTATTTAAATAGTGCTTCTGAGGTTTGTAAAACACAATTCAAATAAATTATCTAGACCTAGTAAATTAAGTACTATAAATATTTTCAGGAAATTGATGCTCGGAGAAGAGTTATACAACCTACTCATACTTAACATCCTAAATCAATCTCAGAAGCAGTATTCCAAACTACATCTTGCCTGATTCCAGGGTCAGTTCTCCATTGGACCACACTGCCTCAATGGGATTAGTTCACATTTTTATAAAGGACTTTTAAGGGTTATAAATAGCTTCGAAATTACACATTATATGTAAAAGTAATTTTTGTGAACCTTAAAAGTAACACAAATAGTTTTTATTACTTTGCTGATACTAAGACACGGGATTTGTCAAAAGCTGTATTGCCAGTAAGTGGAGACCCAGGGACTCGAATTCAGATTCTAAATTTAGTCATCTTCTTGATCTGAGTGCAGTCTTTTGGTTAAGGGCATGATGGGTCAGCTTTGAAGTGGCAGTAGCCCCATTGCAGGGACTTTGGGCAATCACAGCTACCAATTGGGCAATCTCAGACAAGAAAGATGAAAATGGGAAAAATCTGTGGTTAAGTCTCAGATAGGATATGTATGGAAAAAGTCCTTTTATTCTAGTGATCAGGAATGGGACTGGAGCAGCTATTAGATTTTCATGGAAAAAGATACAAGGTCTTTTTGTAGAGTCAGAATGGTGGAATTGGGGCAGCAGCTAAAATTCCATCATATCAAATGCAACCATTCTCCTATTCTCCAATCACCAAACTTTTTAAGAAAGAAAGACAGAGAGAGAAAGAAGAGATAGAGAAGAAAGAGAAAAGAGAGAGAAAAGAGAGAAAAGAAAGAGAGAGAAAAGAGAGAAAAGAAAGAGAGAGAAAAGAGAGAGAAAAGAGAGAAAAGAAAAAGAGAGAGAAAAGAGAGAAAAGAAAAAGAGAGAG